>NC_089781.1:87925606-87928106 GCF_040412425.1 Macrobrachium rosenbergii
TTCTGATGCATAAGAGATCTGTTTATCAACCTTGTTTACTGATGGGTTCATCTTTTCGGTAACAACATTTCTGTAAAGATAATCATAGAATTTAACAAAAAGATAATTAAACTGAAGTTGTTCTTTACATGTTTTAATAAAGTATTCCCTAATTTTAACTTTCTTCCTCTTTCCTATGTTTGGGGGTAAAGTTCACGAAATATGAGAGAGAAAGAGAGTTTATGCTTTGGGAACTGAAGTTCAGAGAGAGAGAGAGAGAGAGAGAGAGAGAGAGAGAGAGAGAGAGAGAGAGAGAGAGAGAGAGAGAGAGAGAGAGAATTTTTACACTTTGGAACTAAAACAACACAAAAAACACTGGTAGGCAGAGAGAGAGAGAGAGATGAGAAGAAAACCACACAAAATGCATTGGCAGAGAGAGAGAGAGAGAGAGAGAGAGAGAGAGAGAGAGAGAGAGAGAGAATGGTAATGGTTTGCAGAAGTTAAAACCACATACAAAAACAGGTGGGCACAGAGAGAGAGAGAGAGAGAGAGAGAGAGAGAGAGAGAGAGAGAGAGAGAGAGAGAGAGAGAGAGAGAGAGAGAGAGAATGTTTATGCTTTGCAGAACTAAAATCCCATACAAAACACTAGTGGAAGAGAGAGAGAGAGAGAGAGAGAGAGAGAGAGAGAGAGAGAGAGAGAGAGAGAGAATTTGTTTTGAAATTAAGAGCGAAGGCTCCAGACACCTCTGTACGATGTAAGCGTTTAAAATGCAAGTTGCCTACAATACTTCATAACATTCACCAGCTCTGTCTGCCTACGAGACCTTTTTTTTTTTTTTTTATCTTTAATCTGGTTCTCATTAAATATTCTGTGGTCGTCATTTCTAGTCGGTTGGATTCAGTCACTTGACTCTGTTAAAAGTTAAGACGTCGGTTTATACCAATCAATCCCCTTAGGGGAAGTAGTGCCGTCAGTGCACCTCATGCGGTGCACTGTAGGCATTACTTAAGGTTCTTTGCAGCGTGCCTTCAGCCCCTAGCTGCAACCCCTTTCGTTCCTTTTAATGTACCTCCTTTCTTAATCTTTTTCTTCATCTTACTTTCCTCCCTTTCCTAACAACGATTCATAGTGAAACTGCGAGGTTTTCCTCCTGTTACACCTTTCAGACCTTCTTACTGTCAATTTCCGTTTCAGCACTAAATGACCTCATTGGTCCCAGTGCTTGGCCGTTGGCCTAAATTCCATATTCAATTCATTTCAATTCCATAACAATAAATCATTCATTGTAAAGTTGACATAACTTCTATTTAAATATATCTCAACGGGCTAAAGTCTTTGGGGTTTTGTTCTTGGAAATCCTGCTGTCACGGACAAGGAACAATAGGCTTTATTGTTACCCACTTATTTGCTTCAGTGATATATGTATTTTCATCGCCGTTTCTTTATATTATCTTTGTACCAGCAGTCATGATTAGGAGATGCTTTTCGTTTTCTGAAAAGAAAACTACTGTGCCGGCTTTGTCTGTCCGTCCGCACTTTTTCTGTCAGCCCTCATATCTTAAAAACTACTGGGGCTAGAGGGCTGCAAATCGGTATGTTGATCATCCACCCTACAATTATCAAACGTACCAAACTGCAGCCCTCTAGCCTAGGTAATTTTTTATTTTACTTAAGGTTAAAGTTGGCCATAATCGTGCATCTGGCAACGATATAGGCCAGGCCACCACCGGGCCGTGGTTAAAGTTTCATGGACCGCGGCTCATACAACGTTATACCGAGACCACCGAAAGATAGATCTATTTTCGGTGGCCTTGATTATACGATGTACAGAAAACTCGACTGCGCCGAAGAAACTTCTGCGCATTTCTAACTTATTTTTTTAATCTAGTAAGGTTAGGTACCTGATGAATGGTGTTTTCGCCATTCATCAGTTCTGGAAGTCTTATTGAGGCATTTTCTTATTACCCAAAATAAGAAGTTACTTAATTAAATTTAGAATTGTTCAAGGAAAAAAGAAAGTTCCAAACAAAACAGTGGGATAGGACGCTATTGAATACTGTATAAGCTATGACTCAAAAAAATCAAAATCAAAGGTAGCAGAATAGATTATCAAAAGGAAAAGTTGAAGAATATATAATGAATGACTTCAAAATCAACGACTGTAACGTGTGCATTAATTTTTCAAAACCAAAGGCTGCAAAATATTGATCAATCATGTCAAAATGCCTTCTTGGTCTCTTCTGTAATAAATGCATGGAGCATCGGGACACCCTAATTTAGATTCCCTGTCTTCTTTAACTCATCGAATTTGAATTCAAAGAAGGGAAAGAATTTTGTATTCGCGAACGTCCGTCAACTGTCGCGTCAGTGTGTAAACAATTCTGAATTCTTGAAAAATGAAAACCTGTTTTGAATTGTATGCAGGAGAACATATCTTCGCCGGTCGCTGACGAAACACGACACGTATTTAGAATAGAGAAAGAGAGAGAGAGAGAGAGAGGGGAGAGAGAGAGAGAGAG
>NC_089781.1:87937987-88032987 GCF_040412425.1 Macrobrachium rosenbergii
ATATTATTATGAACTCGTAGGTGGTACAGGGTTCAACCAGGTTCTTTTGATCTGATTTTATAATCAATACCACAATGGAAGAATTCCAAGAATTGATCACTGACAAACAAACCCCTCAGATAATCTCAGAAAGGATATACAAAATACTCGACAATAAGTTTTTAACAATTTAATATAAAAATAATTATCAACATTTAGAAAACTCACTGAAAACTGGATAAATAGGGAAGAAAACATACAATCATCAACAATAAAATCCCATACACAACCACAGTCGCCTACCTAACCTATCACACTAAGGCAAAGAGAAAGCGACAAGATAAAGGTAGAACAAATTCTCTCTCAATCACACAATAGTGGTAGACAAAAAAGGGGAAAAAGGAAATCTTAACCTACTAACAATAATTTCAAAACAATCTTAATACTTCTTAAACATACTTATGCATTTTATCACGAAGGATTATATATGGTAACATGTACAGTCGACAAGAAAATGGATTTCCCAACGGGGAACACTATGCCTCAAAAAGGTTGTCCCTGTTCTGCCTGAAAGAGAACCCTTTCTGGGATCACAGCACGTCCTTGCAACGAACAGGCTAAATTCCCTTACACGAGGAAGACAACGTATATAATCAAAATAAAGTGGTTAATAGGGAGTCTTACGTTTTCTCCACCACTGAAGACCTCCTCGACTCCAAGGACACAGTGTTATAGGCAGTGGCAGTAATGCATACGACCGTCCTTACGTCGTCCTCAAAGGATCCAAGCAGTAGCAAAGTCTAACTCCTTTCCAGCTGCTAAGTACCACAGAGGCGATCATGGCATCCATCTCAGTCAACTCCAGCTCGTGAAGGTTGAGGTCAATCACACTGCTGAGCCCACAAACGACCCTGCTGAAATTCACAGGTGCATGGAGCCGAATTAAGTCTTTCTCATGATCCAAAGGCATTCGACAGAACAGAGAACAGGATAAGATGCCGAAAAAAACAGGCGACGAACAGCCGAACCATCATGCATGAAAATAGAAAAAACTTCATGGGCGGAGTATCAATTGTGGACAACAACCGTTAATGGGTTTAAAAACGGTCTCCAGCTTTCAGGGACTAACCTTTTACAACTACAAAACTTTAAACGAAATAAAAGTATTCAAGAAACATTAAATTGCGGATGGAAAATTTAATTAATTTATAATCTCCTTCCAAAAGGAAAAAAAATAATTTATTATTTTTTAAAGAGCAATGAAGTCCATCCCTGAAAATTTTAAACATACTCAAATACAAGAATTACTTCACACAAACAAACAAAACAAACATACAGAAAACAAGTCAATACCTGAAAAGGAAAGTCATCAGAAAAGAAATAATATTCTGATGAAATGACCTAGAAAGTACATCAGGTATAACATTATCCCTACCAGCTATGTGCTTAATTTGAATATCGTACTCCTGCAAGAACAAACTCCACCTAAGTAGTCTCATATTCTTGTCCTTAAAACGCTGAATGAAAACTGGGGATTATGGTCTGTATAGATCATAACTGGGTAAAGTGAAGAACTCAGGTATACTGAAAAATGGGTTAAAGCCTTTATTAGACATAAAGCTTCTTTTGCAATCGTGGAATATTTCGTCTCTGCTGGTGACAATTTTCTTGAAAAGTACGCCGGGGAGAACACCAGTCATCTTCCTGAAAAGAACGGCTTGAGACCGACGTCACTTGCATCTGTGGATAATCTAAAGGCAAATCAAAATTTGGGGATTGCAATAAAGGATAACATTTCAGCCTTGTTTTTCAAAAGCCTCTGACACTCTTTAGTCCATACGAACTTTACGTTTTTCCTTAACAAATTTGTTAACGGAGTTGAAATTTCTGAAAATTCTTCATGAATCGTCGGTAATTTGACCATACCTAAAAACGTCCAACCCCTCTTCTGTTCTGGGGGAGCGGGAAAAATCTGTTACTGTCACTACTTCTACCTTTCAGCGGGTACATTTGTGACCTACTAGTTTAGATTAAACCATTCTCCTTCAAAAAAACAGGTTTTGACATCTTTACAATCATTAATTTCTAACACCTAAACTCATTCTGCTGTGCTTCCTTAAAAGCTTTGCATCCCAGTCGATGCCCTGAAAACTAATATTATCATCATCACTACTAACTATCGTTCAAAGTCCGACCTCATTTTTATCTATAACCTCAGAATCGAGTTCACATCTGAGAGATCAACTCTCTAGCTCGAGACCGTGTCATAAAAAAATAGGATTCAAAAATCATTTTTAGCTTTCTGATCATTAACCAGATCAACCATAGTCAAAACAGGAAATATGTCACATCGGTTTACCGCCAAATCATTTGCAAACAAAATATCAATGTTAGGTACTGGTAAAGAATTACAGCAAAATTTGCACTTCCCTGAAAATAGTCAGTCTCCAAATAAAGTTTCTCTAAAGGGATACGACGCCACAGTGTTTGAAATCCCTAGTAAAGTAAAATTGTCATTCATGAATACAAAATTATCAGGAACAGACCTCCTTAAGACTAACGACTGCGCTGCTCCTGTGTCCCTTAAGATATTCACACTTCTTCCAACTTGTTTAGTATCGGCAGTATAAATTTCCATGCATATGTACCTTTGAAACCCTAGTCATTTTGACTCATGTTACGCGGCATTCCGCAGAAACTAAAATACAGGTTTCTATTTTTTCAACAGAAGTTCCTTCTAGCAAAACAATCTACTTTGAAATGCCCTCTACGGTTACAAATGACAAATTACATCAGTCCTCGCGGTTTTCTTATTACTACCACTGGTCCCTTCTATTACTATTTACAAAGCTACGTGTTTCGTTACTACCAAACCACTTTCAGTTTCGATCCTTATTCCTTTCCTGTCAAATGCAGAATTGTCAACATAGGTATTGAGATCGGGTTCTCATCCGTTATTCCGAGGAAGAAATCTCTTAGAGTTATTTTCTTTGACAAGTGGTGGGCAAGAGAATACTCATCCGATGCTATCGCTATTTCCTGTAATGAGTCTAAATTTGGTTCATCGAGATGAATTTTAAGATCCCTACCAACCATTCTCTTAAATTCCTCCACTAAAATTAACTCTTCCTGTTACCAAAAGAGTCCGAAATTTTGACTTCATCCAATCATCGAGAAACTGTTCCTTTTTCACTAATAATTCAACAAAAGTCATACCGGTCTCTTTCTTGAAATTTCGGAACTTTTGACAAAGGACAAGTCATAAGCTCTAGAATGATTGATTTTACAGTGTCATAATCGGATGCCAAGTCTTCACTTAAAGTATTATAAACTACTCTGAGCCTTACCCTTCAATTTACACTGGAGCATAGTAGTCCACATGTCCTTAGGCCAGTTTAATTTCTTAGCAATACGTTCAAATGAAATGAAAAATCAGGAACATCCTCTTCATTGAACACTGGGACTAACTTTAAAGCATAATTAGATCAAACTTATTAGAATTACTATTATTATTATTACTAATCATCATTTGTAACCTAATCTCATGTTCTCTTTCTTTACCGCGATCTTCTGCCTTCAACTGTAATGCTTTATATTCTAACTCTTTAATCCTCGCTTGTTGTGATAGGATATTTAACCTCAACTCACTAAATCATTGTTACCTAGTTCATCTATTTTCCTCTGCCTCCCTTTGCTAATGTCATGACCTCGCTCTGTCTCACCGAATACTACGGCTTCCTTGGAAGTACCCTTGTCACTCTTAGCTACTCTAAGGACCTCACGCAATAACTGACCCTTCCTTATTTCTGTAGGTAATTCTAACTTAAGAAACTCAGCCAAAAACCATAGTTCATCACGCTTAAGGTCAAAATTTTCTTCCTCCCACTTTGGCTTAGCCAAGAATGCGCTGCCGCTTCGTCTACCCTATCCTCAAAGAACGGCATCTTTCAGGTATAAAAGCAAAAAAATACTGAGATCAAATCGCTCTGTGACCTAACCCCCACGTATTCCTTTTGAGACCAACTCCTCAAGGTCAGATTGTCAGTCAGATCCTGGCAAGGTCGCCAGTTATTATGAACTCGTAGGTGGTACAGGGTTCAACCAGGTTCTTTTGATCTGATTTTATAATCAATACCACAATGGAAGAATTCAAGGAGTACGATCACTGACAAACAAACCCTCAGATAATCTCAGAAAGGATATACAAAATACTCGACAATAAGTTTTAACAATTTAATATAAAAATAATTATCAACATTTAGAAAACTCACTGAAAACTGGATAAATAGGGAAGAAAACATACAATCATCAACAATAAAAATCCCATACACAACCACAGTCGCCTACCTAACTATCACACACAAGGCAAGAGAAAGCGACAAGATAAAGGTAGAACAAATTCTCTCTCAATCACACAATAGTGGTAGACAAAAAGGGGAAAAAGGAAATCTTAACCTACTAACAATAATTTCAAAACAATCTTTCTTCTTAAACATACTTATGCATTTTATCACGAAGGATTATATATGGTAACATGTACAGTCGACAAGAAAAATGGATTCCCAAACGGGGAACACTATGCCTCCAAAGGTTGTCCCTGTTCTGCCTGAAAGACTTTCTGGGATCACAGCACGTCCTTGCAACGAACAGGCTAAATTCCCTTTACACGAGGAAGACAAGTTATATAATCAAATAAAAAGTGGTAAGCATAGGCAGTCTTACGTTTTCTCCACCACTGAAGACCTCCTCACGACTCCAAGGACACAGTGTTATAGGCAGTGGCAGTGTAATGCATACGACCTTCCTTTACGTCGTCCTCCAAAGGATCAAGCAGTAGCAAAGTCTAACTCTCCTTTCCAGCTGCTAAGTACCAAGAGGCTCACAATCCTGGCCTCCAATTCTCAGTCTAGAACTCCAGCTCGTGAAGGTTGAAAGGAGGTCAAAAGTCACACTCCGGAGACACTGCAAGCAGGAGAGCGTCGCTACAAGACTGCCGAAATATCACAGGTCCTTCTCAAATGGAGCCGAATACAGGAGTCCTTTCTCATGATCCAAAGGCGCCCTCGACAGAACAGAGGAACAGGATAAGATGCCGAAAAAAACAGGCGACGAACAGCCGAACCATCATGCATGAAAAATAGAAACAAACTTCATGGGCGGAGTATCAATTATGTAACAACAACCGTTAAAGGGAGGAAAACACCCAAATCCAGCTTTCAAGGGACTAGGCTACTGGACTAAATTTACAACTACAAAACTTTAAACGAAATAAAAGTATTCAAGAAACATTAAATTATAAATAAAATTTAATTAATTTATAATAATATATATATACTGTATATATATATATTTATTTATTTATATACATATATGTACATATACAAATATACACACACATATATGTCTGTGTGTGTATTTATATATACATATATATATATATATATATATATATATATATATATATATATATATATATATGTATGTATGTATGTATGTATATATATATATATATATATATATATATATATATATATATATATATATATATAAATATATATCCAAACAGACGAGATTATACCACGGCGTAGTGCATTCTGATATTGTGGAATATATCACCTTCAAGTCTCCAAGCTTTTATTCCGAATCTGCGCAGGTTCTTGAAAGTCATTATCACTTTGACTGTTGCTGTACTCCTGAATAAGAATTCTAAGGCATGAAGGCTGAGATTTTCCTTCATTGTACTGACGGTGGATAATTTCAGGAGTCTGTCTTTATTATTCTGCATTATCTTCTTATTTACGCTTTTGAATATGAATATGGAAGCACATATACGTAAACCCAATTCAAAATGCGAAAGTTGGAGAAACGCTTGAGACACAAACACGTTATCTTTCCTAAGCACCCTGAATCTAAATACTTCTTGCCCTTAAGAACACCAAGCCTCCAAACTTTGCACAAGTTTGACCTTAGTTTATGCTTAGCAAAACTGAGATTACGCATGTTCGTTAACATAAATAACAGCTTCAGTTGCTCCGTCAGTACTGGCTACTTGGCGCGAAGTTTGGCTGTAAGGTTTGAAAAGACGCCGTAATACGCTCAAGTCTGACATCGCCTTATGGTATAGATTGGTGTTTAAGATGAAGTTTTGTGCGTGTGTGTGTGTGTGTGTGAGAGAGAGAGAGAGAGAGAGAGAAGCAGCTATGAGCCAGAAGATCTGGCTAGTTAGCTATTTACTAACGGAAATAAAAAATAAATGAAAATGTTTCTCGCGCGGCGTAGGCGAAGGAAAATTAACTTAGACTACTGAAGAGACATGCATATTTTTCTCTTGTGTAACGAACGCGTTCAAAATATTAACACACCGGTAGAAAAGAAAACAGTAGTTATAACAGGTCGAGAAACTCTCTCTGAAGATTATATACGTCTGACCAAAATTATTTTAGAGAGAACGATACCTATGTTGGTACGCATACATGCTTGCACGTAAGAACACATGCAGAACACTTGATGATATACAATAAACAATAAATGCATGGCTAGACGCAATATTAATGCATTCTACTCTCTCATGTCTTATTTCCATTTTATAATGTATTTACGAAAAGGGAAACTTGAATAAACATTGCTTGTTTATTTCATTTCAGCTGCTTCTTCCACAAGAATTCCTCTTCTTTCTCAAACCTGCAGAAACCTTACCACCGCTTTCCATAAGGGGAATGAACTCATTAACCTAGAAAACCCTAAGGTGTACCTAATAAACTAAGAAAGGCTGGAAAAACACTAAATTTGCGAAAGAATACAAAGAGCTCATGAGAAAGCAAAAATACAGCCTCATTACCTCCGTGCCTTACGGCAGTGTTCCAGGATGCATATTCCAGTTTGCCTTTGTAAGGACGAAAGCGTATGATTGGCGATTCAACGAAATGGCTGTACAAAAATGGAAGTGGGGTTCCTGGAAAATCTAGCGGCTCGAGTGTTGATTGGGGCATTTGCGCTTAGAACGTCTTTATGAAGGCTAAATCCATATGATATGATGACTTGTATTACGGTCCATTACATACTGATATGAATAAACGTGATATAGCCTACATCCTTTGGTGAAATGCCTTAAAAATAAGGCGTTGTTTTCCTCCAGACAAGAAAAGAACGTTTGAAAAATAGTTAAAGAATTTCACGAGAAGCCATAAATGACCGCATAGAGCGCAAGTGGGCCTCTCCCATTCTCGCTCTATCTACTGAAATTCATCATCTCCCTTTTCCTACCTTTTTCTTTTTCAAGCGTGCCCATACCTAGTCAGATCCGAAGACTGACTGATTGATTGTAATATATCTAGCGTGATAACTCCCTTTGTCACTGACGTTGATCAGACGGGAAAAAATCATGGCCAAGAATATGGAAGGAAAGAGACTTGACTCTCAAAGGGTGGAAAGTTTAAGACTTGCCAGGATACACGGAAGTAGTAAGAGAATTCCAGCGCCTGGAGGTTCTGGGGAAAAATAGCAATCAACGAAAAACGTTGTCGCCTGAGAAGTTTAATGCTTCAACAGTTTTTGTATCTGTGCATCAACTAATAACAGATTCATCACAATGGAATGTCTCGAATGACAAGATTATATATATATATATATATATATATATATATATATATATATATATATATATATATATATATATATATATATATATATATATATATTATATATATAATTTATGTATGTATATATATATATATATATATATATATATATAATTTATGTATGTATATATATATATATATATATATATATATATATATATATATATATATATATATATATATATATATATATATATATATGGGTCTGGGTCACAATCCCTGACTGCCATAATCCTGACAGCCAGAATCCCTGACAGGCCAAGGCACTGACAACCCCAAAATCCTGACATATATATATATATATATATATATATATATATATATATATATATATATATATATGCTTATGTTTGTGTTGGTTTGTTTGTGTGTGTGTGTGTTTGTTTAGTTAAGATGGCAATTGTTAAAAGACAACAAGTATTAATAAATGGTATGTGTTCGAAAAGTAAAAGACCAATCGCCTTTTTTTTTTTTTTTTTATGTATACCCGTATGGCCCACCCTTACTTTTATTTAAACTACCTTTAACCATAATTATATATTTATTGTTAATCACTGATTTTCTTCATGTAGCGTAGTGTTGTAATTCTTAACTCCTCCTTCTTCATACACTGTATATGTAGTCCTATCTGTGTACTTTTTCTTTAGTTTGCTTTTGAGAGTAATCTAAACCTCGCATATAATTTTGAAATTGATTTTATTTCTAAACCTCCCATAGGAATGGAAGAAGATTGTGAAAAGACTTTTTCACAAAAAGGAAAAGATGAAATCAACGTACGTGGATATTTGATGGTGAAGAATAAAAACAAACGATTCTATTACTGGTGCTGTGAATTTCGTAAATCTGATAACTGTAAAGGCAGAGCAGTTACTAAACTTGTAAACAGAAAGCACTCACTAACAAAATTTGTTGCACAGAATCACTCTCTTTGTGCAGGTGCTGCTAGTGTTGCAAAAATCATACACGAGGTGAAAATACAAGCAAAATCAACAAGAGATCGACCGAGCCAAATTATTCAACCAAGTACCGTCCCTGCTCCTCAAAATATTGTACCATTTCTACCTTCCAAAAATACGTCAAGAAATACTACAAAGCGGATGAGGCAGTGTGAGCGTCCATTAGAACCAAGGTCGCTGGAAGAAATCAGCATCCGGCCAGAACTAAAACTTACATTGAATGGTGATTTATTTTTGGCAGAGGATGACATACTTTGGTATTCACTACAGCCGCAAATATGAAGAGATTATCAGAAAGGAGGAGCAGCAAACCAACAGCCAAATTGAATGCATACTTCGCGCAGTGAACAATCTCCAAAAGAAAAAAAAATGATTCGTGAAGAACGGATCACCAAGGCGATGAGTGAACGTGAACGTCAAAAGTATTTTAGATTATCTTCGTGGAATACCAAACAATTTATCTCTTTAAAAAATTTTGTCATTCTTTTAACAATTATTTAAATAAACTTAAACTCTTTTAATTATACATTTACTTCTTGATCCTTTAAGTGTGAACCTGTATTTTAATTATATATTTAATACCATCATTATTTTGTTTACAAAACAAAAAATCATTTAAGAAAACAAAATGTATGTTTTCTGTCGGGATTTTGAGCTTGTCGGGATTCTGGCTGTCGGACTTGTGGCTGTCGGGATTCTGTCCGGCTTCCATATATATATATATATATATATATATATATATATATATATATATATATATATATATATATATATATATATATATATATATATATATATATATATATATATATATATATATATATATATATATATATATATATATATATGTATATATATATATATGTATATATATATATATATATATATATATATATATATTTATGTGTATGTGAGTGTATGTATATAAATATAATATATAAATATATACATATACATACAACTGAATCACGAAAACATGGAACGTGATTAATATATAAATAAAGGCAAATGCCACGAAAGAAAGTGAAACAACGGAGTGGTGCTAGGCCTTTCGACTTATGCTACGTTCACACATTCACGTATCAAGGCACGCATCCCCACGCACGGCCACGAACGGGCGGAGCCAGAGAGTACGTAAAAACAACGCAAACACAACGTAAATGTACCGTAAGTACTGTGTAAATGCGCAGCATGCGGCGCGACCGTTACGGGACCACCTGGCGTGCCGGGGGGGCAGGAACCTTCGCCTGCTCGAAACCCCCGCGGGGTGGCCAGGTCAACTGTCAGGTAGCGTGGCCCGACCCGCGCACAGCGTGGCGCCACCCGTGGGCTGGGATCAGCGCAGCTGCCACGCCGTTACCTGGGGCACACGCTGCCCCAGGGCACTGCGTGGCTGTCAGAATGGCGTGGGAGTAGACGCAACGCTGCCGCACCCCGCAACCGCGTAGATGTGGCAACGCTTTGACCTGGGATAAAAGGGGGCAGGCGGCGTGCTTCCAGGTCAGTGCTTCTCCGGCCAGCATCCTGTTGCTATCTCCCTCAGCGCCTCCGTCTTCGCCGTCCACTGCAGCAGCCAAGATGCCCAAAGGACCCATGCTGAAGAGGACCAGGAAAGGGGCCCTGAGAACTCCAGGAGCCCTGGCAGCTGGAGTTGCCCCCACGCAAAGCCTCCTGAAGCTGATGGTCCCCTTCAGGCAGCGATGCTGTTGTGCTGCAGCTCGAGGCCGACGAGCTCGTGGACGGAGAGCGACCCAGAGGAGGAGGGGAAGAGGACCTGCCCTCGCCTACGAGAGCGACCCCCGCCGCCACCGACGACAACGCCCACGAGGGGATGCCGACGCCGACACCGAAAGCACTCCTGATGGAGATGGCCCTGCAGGGGAGGCCGCAAGAAGAACCCGTCAGTGATCCTCGGAGGAAAATGAGAGGCTAGTTGGCGAGTGGCTGGAGACCGAGGCCGAGTTCATATATAACAAGGGCCTCACAGCCTACAAGGATAAGGCCAAGGTGTGGAGGGCCTTCGAAGAGAAGGGCCAGTCACTTTTTCCTCCCGTGAGTGGTGCATGAACTGAGGACGTGGTTTACGTCCCTCAGGAGTCGTTTTGGGCGGCTTACAGCGGAGAAGAGTGGCCAAGGGGCGGGCAGACGGCTGACGGACCGGGAGAAATGGATACTCAACATTTTCCACTTCCTGAAGCCACACATTGTGCGTCAAAGGAAGCCAAAGGTGTTGGGACTTCCCATGGTATGTTTGTTTTAATGTGTTTCCATGCATAATTATTACTGAATATAATGTTATTACATAGTTTCCATGCATTCAATGTACATTTTATACCATGTTCTCATATATGTCGCTCCTCTTTTTACAGGCTGCCTGTGCTGCTGCCACCCTCCCTGCCGCCCTCCCTACCCAAGTTCTGACCTGCCTGCTCATGTTTCTTCTGGTCCGACACCGACGCCCACGCCCTCTCCGGTTGATCGAGCAACAACCAAGGCTCGGAAACACCAAGTTTCCGAGCTGTTCGACGTCGCCTTCACGAGGGCAGAGGCCCTCCGAGACGATATGCTGACGACTGTCGACCCATCTCCTCGTAACCCCCGCGTCCTCTACTGGAGGAAGTTCTTTCAAGAGGTCGAGGATGAGTGCGCACAGGTGTCAGAACAGCTGGGCCTGCACCTGAAAATGGAGGTGCTTGGTGCCATTCAAAGGTACATCCGTGCCACCAAAGAGGGCTCCACGGTGCCGTCGAGGGCCATGATGACCCACACCATGGCAGTGACAGCAGAGTGTCAGGCACCTGCAGTTCCTGCCAGCCTGTCGGCATCGCAGCAGCAGCGGGCACTCACTGCACAGCAGCTGGCGCTCCTGCAAGCACAGTTGGTGACATCCACACCAAAAGATCTCAGCAACCTGTCGCTTGACATGACATTCCTTAATAATTTACAGAGTTAATGTATATACTGTTGTTTTTCCTTTGCTTTTATGTATGTATGTTTCTGTTTTATATTAAATAAATATATTTTGCAATATCATGTCTAGCTCTATCCTCTGCTCAAATATCATGTATTCAATGAAGTAGCTATAATGCAAGTACACAAATAAAGAAGGCAAAATGAACCCGAATACACTAACATTTCATTATTGACTTTGAAATAAGTTCAAAATACTTTTATGTAACATATGTGCACAGAAGCAAAATGACAACAGGCAAAATATTAGCAAGTCATATAAAATGTCACAAATATCGGGGAGAAGGTAGTTTCAAAAAGATAGAATTTTCATATCAGAATATCAACAATGTAAATGCTAAGAGCAGGTACTTTCAAGAACAGAATTATCACCTCAGAATAAAAACAATGTTAGAGAAGGTACTTTCAAAATGATAGAATTATCATATCAGAATAGATTCCATGTTAAGAAATTATTAAAAGGGCAAAATAACTACATCTTCTTTCTTTTATTTATATGTATGTTTGTTTCATATTGATTAAACATAAATTTGCAAAAGTCATGTCCCGCTCTATCCTCTTCCCAATTACCAAGTATTGATGAGAGTAATATATAGATTTGAGCAATATCTTTTATTAAATCAACTAAAACAAACAAAAGTACACAAATGCACAGGGCAAAATAATCCTGAATTGATACATTATTGAATTTTAAATAAGTCCAAAATATATGCGGGAACAGACATTTAAGTAATTACAACAATCAGGTATGCATGAGAGTAACTAAATCATGTTCTCCTGCCAGTGCACGGAGCCTTCAGCCGATGAAAAGTATTCCTTCAGCAAGTTACGCTGTTCCTTTGCATCCTCGTTGCAGTGTTGCCGGTCACGGTTGGAAGGGCTGCTCCTAAGGACGGTCACTCCTCCAGCTACCAGGGATGACAGCATGTGTGACAGGGTGCTCCTGATCTCCTTCTTGTCTTCGTGCATTTCTTCTTATGATCATATTGTGCAGAACACATGCGGACATCACTAATGGCTCTATATGGTCAGGCTTCAAGTATTGCAGTGTGGAATACTCGGAATCTGTTTGCCAGAATCCCAAAGGCGTTCTCCACCATCCTGCGTGCCCTACTTAACCTGTAGTTGTAAACCGTTCCTCCTTGCTAAGTCCTCTTTTGGGGTAGGGCTTCATAAGGTAATTCCTCAGGGGAAGGCATCATCGCCAACTAGGAAGTAAGGCTGGGGAGATCCATTAGGTTGACCTGGCAGGGCATCCGGTTGGGGAAGATTTGCTTCCTCTTGCAACAGCATTTCTGCCAGTCGGGTCTGGGCAAATACACCACCGTCTGACTCTGACCCAATGGCTCCCACGTCGACGTACAGGAACTTGTATGAAGCATCAGCAACTGCAAGTAATACCATGGAGTAGAACTTCTTGTAGTTGAAGTAATGCGCACCGCCCTTGGGAGGGTTACGAGCCTAATGTGCTTCCCATCTATAGCTCCAATTACGTGCGGGAAGTTCCACCGTTCCTCAAAACCCCGTGCAACCTCCTGCCACGCTTCAGGTGTTTGTGGCACCTGCAGTTCCTCATCCCCGAAGGCAGCAACAATGGCCCTGCAGGTCTCTGGTACGATGAGACTAATGGTGTTGTGGGCTACCCGGAACGAATATTGCAGACTCTTGTAGGAATCACCTGTAGCGAGGAAGCGTAGGGTGATAGCAACAAATAGGCCTGGCTCAATGGGTTTCCTCCAGAATGTCACTTTCTTCTGAATGTGGGTGTGACCCGTTCAACAATTTCATTGAAGAGGTCCTTGTCAATCCGGGTAAAATTTCTGTACAGCTCTGGGGCTTGGTTGACAACTCCGCCATCAGGTTGTCATAATGACCTTGCTCCATCCTTTTCTGCAGGACGGCCACGCCCACACCCTCCTTGGGCGCCTTTTTCTGCCCTAAGTGCTTTGCAGCAATCATTGCAAGCTCCAGCAATAACATGATGTGCACATACTCAATGACAAGTGGCAACAATTCTGGTCTATCCATACGTGCTATAGCTATGAGTTGGCGCATTTCAGCTATGTTGTCCATGTTGCTTCAGCACGTTGGTAGTATGTCTTGTCGCTGTGGTATTACGGCATTGACTAGCTCATGTGCAGCTGCCGACCTTTATATAGCTGGGGTTTTAACCCTGCAGTACGTGGGGGCCAACGTGACGTTTGCGTAACTCAGTTACGCAGAACGTAACACACACGGTATCATGACGTTGGTGTTACGTGCTCTGCCACGCACTACTTCTGCCTGCGCCGCTGCTTGTTCGTCAGCGTCACGTCACCCTTACGCAGTGCGTACATTTGCGGCGCACTATAATACGCATGCATCACGCACATCGTCCCGTGACACGTATCCAGTTGGGCGGGGCCTATTTTCGCGTATCGCATAAGTTTCACCAATTCGGCTGTGCGCATGCGCGCGTGCCTTGATACGTGAATGTGAACTTACCATTACTGTCCTTTGCTTAGTCTGCTAAGTATTATATGTATATATATACAGTACATATATATATATATATATATATATATATATATATAGAATCTACTGGTCAGTTTTTACCAGATATATATGTAATTGCAACAGCCACAATGCCCTCTTAACCTCTCGAATTCTTCGCGCTTTTTTTGGATACGCTTGTCACCTCAAAGTCTTAAGATCCAAGTGCAAGAAACTGGAGTGGTTGTGATGCAAAAAGCGCGAAGAATTCGAGGAGTTAAAAGGCCATTGTGGCTATTACAATTACATTATATATATATATATATATATATATATATATATATATATATATATATATATATATATATATATATATATATATATATATATATATATATATATATATATACACACACATGTATATATATAGAGACAGACAGACAGAGAAGCAAAAAGTTCCACGACCACCCAGTGTCTCCTGTCACTTTTTGATTCACGTGACAGCGGTCGGCATTCATTTACTATTTCGGGAAATATTTCACTGGCGCTTATCGCATTAAGGAGAAATTACTGTTAATGAGTTTTCGGTGTCCACTCTCGGGACACAAAGGAACCACCAGGGGGAGGGGGTGGTCACACAAAGGACCCGGGGATTGGAGGGGTCACACCGGGTCATTTGCCGCATTCCCCCCTCCTGGGGGATTTTCTTTTTCACCAATTACTTAAGGGGTCATTTGTGTCTGCTGGCGCTACAGAGACTGCCCATTATTCTAATTTAAAGAATAATTCGGCGCAGAGAAATGGAAAATGTTACAATTAAAATGTTTCATCTTTTTTTTTTATTTCTTTGTTATCCAATTTTGAGCTTATACCATTCCTATAATTATCTTAATCAGATATATGATATAATATTTTTATACGTTCCACCAGCTCTGGTTTTCGTATGCTGTTCGACTTCGTTTCATAGCACAGACAAATGTTTTATAAAGCAAAGATGGCGTAAGTGGATAATTTACCCATTTTTTGGCGAAACTTATTCACATGTATGTATTACATAAACGTAAACACACACACACACACACATATATATGTGTGTGTGTGTGTGTTTATATACAGGCAACTATTGTACACTATTAGAGAATGTACCCTCACATCAGGTTGACTGCTTAAAAAACTGTAATTACGCAAATGCCATATAACATCGTTCAGCAGCAATCATTTTTCGTTGAGTGCCTTTTAATGTGTTAAAATGGCTCTGAATACTAAAACTAGAATATTTTTTTACGTAAAAGCTGAAAAAAAGGGGCAACTACTCGTTGCAAGCTTAGACAAGTAAAAAATGCGCCGCAGTTTCTTCGGCGCAATCGAGTTATCTGTGCAGAAGCTACAGCGTTTAATCAAGACCACCGAAGCTGGATCCATCTTTCGGTGGTGTCGGTATAATGCTGTATGAGCCGCGGCCCATGAAACTTTAACCACGGCACGGTGGTGGCATATCCTATATCGTTGCCAGAAGCACAATTATGGCTAACTTTAACCTTAAATAAAATAGAAAAAATACTAAGGCTAGAGGGCTGCAATTTGGTATGGTTGATGATTGAAGGGTAGATAATCAACATATCGATTTGCAGCCCTCTAGCCTCAGTAGTTTTTAAGATCTGAGGGCGGACAGAAAAAGTGCGGACAAAAAAAAGTGCAGACGGGTAAGGTGCGGACTGACAGACAAAGCCGTCACAATAGTTTTCCTTTACAGAAAAGTAAAAGAAACACTGCAAATCGCATTGCTAATGAAACAGGAATTGCGCGTCATAATCCAAAGGAAGAATGAATGACAAAGCAGTTATATACTAGAAAGCAATAAAAAAATGCACTGATGTCTCAATTGCTGACTAAAAATAGCAGTTACAAAGCGGAAGCTTCAGGCTGACAGTTGGCGCTAGAGTTGCGTGATAATCTGCAATGGCAGAGAAATTTAATTAAAAAGCAAAAAGGAAAAGCACTATCATTTGGAACTGAAGGACTGAAAATTTTAGAGTTTGTGAAATAATCTGGATATTTGAAAATAATATACAAGGTGATTTTGATCGAGCTTTTTAAAAAATTATTTGCGTGTGCTTGGTTAAACTTATTAGCGTTAGCGTATATATTCCCCGTAGGGGGTAGTGCCGTTAGTGCACCTCATGCGGTGCACTGTAGGCATTACCTAAGGTTCTTTGCAGCGTGCCTTCGTCCCCTAGCTGCAACCCCTTTCGTTCCTTTTACTGTATCTCCTTTCATAGTCTCTTTTTTCCATCTTACTTTCTACCCTTTGTAACGTTTTACTCTCAATTTCCGTTTCAGTGCTGTAGGTCCCAGTGCTTGGCCTTTGGCCGAAATTCTATATTCAATTCAATATATTAACATATATATTGTAATATTCATAATATGACAAACCATGCCACAATCTTAAACAATGAAAGAATGTGGGTAAAGTGATTTTGTATTGTACCATAAGGTGAATAAAAAGGAATAAAGACATTTTTGGAAAACAGTACTGCGGAATGAAGAGTTAGATGATGAGTGCACAAAGTAGTTTTTGCTTCGCTTGAAATTCCCATTTTGCGAAAAAAAAAATCACAAATTATTCTTTTATTTCAGGTCAAACAAAGTTTGATATCTTCATAATTCAGTCACTCATTCTGTCAGCATCTTTGACAAATAAGGTAAGCAATCGCAAGCATGTGTTTCAGAGATATTCTCTCTCTCTCTCTCTCTCTCTCTCTCTCTCTCTCAACAATCTCGAAAGTGTTATCCCTCATTAACGACTTCGGAGAACAAGCATGTTAATCCGGAGGAGAGAGAGAGTCCGATTCTGAAAAGCAAATGACATTCATTTGTGGCTCCCGTTCCGTTGATGATTTGTCGGACGAGCCAACTGGCACCCCCCTCTCCCTCCCCTCCCTACCCATCTGCCTTCCCCTTCCCTCATCCTCCCCTTCCCTGGCGTTTGTTCCAGGCTATTGTTAGCTACCCCGGGGAAGCTTTTGTTTGTACAAAGCCATTAATGCCGGGAGTACATAGAAGAGATTGCGAACTGAATGGGCGTCTCACAAAACGCTTCTCACTCGATGACTGCCAATCAAGAGGGATTGAGCAAAATGCGGTTAGCAATGATGGTGTGAATTGTTTTTTTCTTTTCTCTTTTTTTCTTTTGTTTTGGCACTCGTCGTTCATTCCGCTTTGTTATTCGTCGTTAAAGTTTCTGTCGCTGCGCTTATTGACATAATAATTGCCCTTAAAATTGTCGCCATTAAACGCTTGATAATCATCTCTCACTGATGTTGTATTCAATGTGTCGCTGTTATTATTGATAGAAATGTGAGTAGTAGTATCAAATTTACTTCAGCGATTTCCTTATATATGTTGCTATCTTTGTGTATGAAAGTAATTGCTCAAATACATATACATTATTTATTTGAATTTTATGCAGATTAATTGGCCCTAGGTCCAAGGAACGTTAATTTATTGCCAGTGGTGCTCGGACTAAGTTTAAACTTTAATGGCGATTAGATCAGATTTCGACAAAGATTGAAGTTTGATAATGATCACATTAGATTTTGACAGTTATTAGATTATGATTTGTAGATGCACTTTTGACAGATCTTAGGTTAGGTATTATAGATTACATTCTGATAGTGATAAGATTGTTTTGCAAATAAGATTTGGATATAGTCATTAGTAGCTGTAAAGCTAAATTTTGTAAATAGAATTTTGATAGCAGTTTATGGTTTGTGTATTGTTTTTGAAGATTTGATTAGGATTTGTAGACAAGGTGTTACTCTTGCTGGAATTTGATGGCGGCTGAATTAGATTTTGGAGGTAGTCTGGTTAAAATTTGAGTGCAATACTGAATGGATTAGATTTTTTGATGATTGGATTAGCTTTAGCCAGAGATCTGGGTAGGTTTTAGTTTTCTGAAAAGAAAATTATTGTGCCGGCTTTGTCTGTCCGTCTGCACTTTTTTCTGTCCACCCTCAGATCTTAAAAACTACTGAGGCTAGAGGGCTGCAAATTGGTATGTTGATCATCCACCTTCCAGTCATCAATCAAACATATCAAATTGCAGCCCTCTAGCCAGTAGTTTTTATTTTAAGGTTAAAATTACCCAGGATAGTGCGTCTGGCAACGATATAGAACATGCCACCACCTGGCCGTGGTTAAAGTTTCATGGGCCGCGGTTCATACAGCATTATACCGAGACCACCGAAGATAGATCTATTTTTGGTGGCCTTGATTGTACGATGTACAGAAAACTCGATTGCGCCGAAGAAACTTTGGCATATTTTTTACTTGTTTTTTCAAGTGATTGAAGTCCAGTATGGCGACAGTTTCTTTTTTTTTTTTTTAAGAATTTGTTAAAGGTATTTTCAATTTTTTCATAATGGACTGAATTTGATATGTGTTTGTACCTATATGATTGATACTTGAATGAATATTGAAACAAAAGATATTAGCATTGTCTAATACATCTAAATTATCTCAAGGAGCAGTTACAAATCTTCTTGATTTTTTTTAAGAAGAATATTCCCATTATGTATCATTCATCATGATTATGCTGTTGCTTTTGCAGTTGTTCTTATATTATCGGTGTGTAACCATTATTATAGCTGTAAAAAATTCACGTAATGTTAAAAACTATGTCATCTCATTCATAGTCTCGTCACAGTTAAATGTTCCTGCATGTATGTATGTATATATGTATATATATGTGTATGTAAACTATACATATATATATATATATACATATTGTGTGTAAACTATATATATATATATATATATATATATATATATATATATATATATATGTGTGTGTGTGTGTGTGTGTGTGTGTGTGTATGTGTGTTCGTGTGTAATGAAATGTCACAAGATGTACCTATTGATCAAAGGGACCAGAGAGAGAGAGAGAGAGAGAGCAACTCAAAGGTGTAGGTTCTCTCAGAACCTATTATCCGAAGTGTAGTCCTCGACAGAAATAAAACAAAGGAGATCCATTTCGGTGAGAGTAACAATATCGATTCGACAGGACTCTGATGTGAGAGAGAGAGAGAGAGAGAGAGAGAGAGAGAACACGCATTTCCCTTTCCACCCATCCAATCATCTTGCCTAATGCAATCGCGTCTTTGGTTTATAACTAACCCCTCTCCCCCTCCTTCTCTCCTCCTCCTCCTCCCCCCCTGCCACCTCACCTGATGTCTACCTCATAACGAAGTCGTCTTCCCATTATCCTGCCTTCTTTACTCTCCTCCCTCCTTTATTTTCCCTTGCCTCTCTTCCCTCACGTCATCAGCAGAGAGGAAGAAGGAGGTGCATTAAGCCCATATGGAATGAGGCCTTCATCTCTCTCATTCTCTTCTTCTTCTTCCCCTTCTTCTTCTTCTCCTTCTTCTTCTTCTTCTTCTTCTTCTTCTTCTTCTTCTTCGAGAGAGAGAGAGAGAGAGAGAGAGAGAGAGAGAGAGAGAGAGGACGAACCACTGCCATCTTGGTGTTCATCTGGAAATGAAACGGCTTTATTTTACCCCTGAGCCTCGCCGTGTGGTAAAAAGCAGAAGATCGAAAGAACAAAAGGAAGAAATTGATTAAATAAAAAGATGGAGTCGATGAAGTGAAAAATGGTAATGAATTCAAGAATTATTATCAAGATATATATGTTTATATACATAAATTTACTGTTTAATTTCTTTCATTCGTATTTTGTTTTCTTTTCCGTCATGGAGGAAGCTGTTTGCCCTACCAATATATTTCATTTTTAAAAAGTGCTGTTAGCTGTAATAACTTGATATGTTCGTCAGCAGACAATGACATTTAAAACAGAGTCACTGAGCCTGGCTACTCTAATATTCGAAACTCCTTGATAGCCCTAAATCCCTTTCTCTCGAGTAAATACCATTTCCCATCCATACCCGCCTATCACACGCGAAGGTTTTTCTTAATGTTATATATTGGAGTGTGAGAGAGCGTTCGTTGAAATGGAATTCAAAGAAGACATAACGTCCTGGATAGACGAAAATGTTGGCTGAACTGTTTTCCATAAAAAGATGTCCGTTGCACAAAAAAATTTGGAAAAATGCGTTTTTGAGGATTAACGCGAATTCCTAAGAAGAGGATTGATTTATTTAATTTTTGAACTGACTTCTCAAGAACTACGGCCGCCAACGAAGACCTCAGAGGAGAAAGAAGGCTCTCTCGTGTCACAGAAGAATAGCGACTAAACAAATCAAAATTCGGAAGAAACTCAAACTTTTGTGACACTTCTCTTACCTCAAGACTGGAACTAAAAATAGTGTTAACACGTCTGCCTTTAGATAACACTCATTCCTTGCTTTATTAAGGTACTTGCATTTCCTTGTTTATCTGTTTCTCTTTAGGTTGTATTTCTTTATTTTTTTAGTTGGCAGCTGGTGGCTTATTCGTTATGGCTATGTATTCTGTATGCATTTAAATTTTATAGTTACCTTACTTCTTCTTCTTCTTCTTCTTCTTTCGACCTTACTAGTCCCACTGTATAGCAGGGTCGTTCGCTCGAGTCATCTTTCTCCATTTCTGTTCCGTGCATCTTCCTCCCCCCGTCCCACCTCACCCATACCCCTCCCCACCACATCTGATCCGCTGACGCCCCCACACTCCTCCTCCCCATCACTGGCATGTTCTTAACACTCTTGATTGGTTCCATCTCCTTTCTTCTTATTACCTTGCTTACTCTGATGTATTCATTTTTCACGCACAGGCATTTCATGTTGGGAAGATCTGCACACAAATTCGTGTGCTTCAAAAGCACTTTATCTTCAGACGCTTGAGCCCTAAGACCTTCTCCAAGTACTTGAATGCTTTTTATGAAATGTGTAGCATTTTTTACTTAATATTTAAAGATTTTGTGTCAGGAGAATATTTATTTTAATTTCGTTTTTCATGAAAAGAATGGCGTTGCAATTGGCACCATCATAAGCGCATGAAAATTCTTTTGCATATATATATATATTATGTGTTTATATATATCTCTCTCTCCTATTATATATATATATATATATATATATATATATATATATATATATATATATATATATATATATATATATATATATATATATATATTTATATATATATATATATATATAAATATATATATATATAATGTAAAGATATATGTATGTATGTATGTATGTATGATTATTTTGAATAATTCATTTACATACCAATAATTTCTGTATAAATAACGTGGTCTTAATATTCAACTCTTGCTTCATTATTCGTTCAAGATTTCATATACCATATCAGAAGTAAAATATTTTATCAGGATATTATTCCTAGGGATGATCTCATGGCGACGCAGATTGCTGAAATGAAACATCAAAGCTATTCCTTAAATAGAGAGAGAGAGAGAGAGAGAGAGAGAGAGAGAGAGAGAGAGAGAGAGATCTTTCTTTGTAATAATCGTAAAGAAATCTGCAATCTAAAGGGATCTGTCCAAAGAAAAGAGAGAGAGAGAGAGGGGGAGTTAATAGATAGATAGACAGATAGGAAAGAGAGAGAGAGAGAGAGAGATCTTTATAATAATCTTAAAGAAATTTGCAATCTTAAGGGGATCTGTCTAAAGAGAGAGGGAGAGAGAGAATTGATAGATAGATACAAAAGAGAGAGAGATTGATAGGTAGATAGAAAAGAGAGAGAGAGAGAGAGAGAGATTGATATATAGATAGATAGAAAGAGAGAAAGGGAGAGAGAGAGAGAGATTGATATATAGATAGATAGAAAGGGAGAGAGAGAGAGATTGATAGACAGAGAAGAAGAGAGAGAGAGAGAGAGAATCTGTGTGAGTGTTACAGAAGTCTGCAATCTTAAGAGATCTACCCAAAGCGAGAGAGAGAGAGAGAAGACAAACTATTTATGAAATTATGAATATGACTATAAAAAAAAAAAGATCAAAGCAGACCTCCCTAATTAACGAGGGTTGTGTCAGACAGAAGAAGAAGCAGCGCTTGCCCGAGGCCGAGATCTGCTTTGCAAGGAAGCAGCTCCTACGAAATTGGATGACTTATCTTTTTTAGCACCGCGAGGATGCAAAGTCTTTAAAGGTTGAGTGCTTGTAGTCTTGATAAAGAATTTTTTTTTTTTTTCTAGTTTTAAGGCATAAAATAATCTGTTGGCAAATAATTCGCAGCGCGCGTGCGCTGGGAAACGCGATCGCGTACTTGCAGTTATATAATAAAGGAAGTTATTTTTTTTTTTATTTGCTGTTCCCGAGGAAAAATTTTGATGCAACATAGGATGGTCGTAATTAGCGGTAGTTGTTTATTAACTAAGTGTATCTCATTAAGGGAAAAGTCATAGAGGCAACAAGAAGAATGAAAAAAGAAGAGAGAGAGAGAGAGACTGGTATATAGATGGATAGATAGGTAGAGAGAGACAGAGAGAGATTGATATATATATATATATATATATATATATATATATATATATATATATATATATATATATATATATATATAGAGAGAGAGAGAGAGAGAGAGAGAGAGAGAGAGAGAGAGAGAGATGAAGTTACAAAACCGCACAAACGAAATAACTCAAAGAGAAAAGAAACGAAAGATTTAAAGAAAGATCGTGGAAATGCTCAGAAGAAAAATCACAATCCATTAAACTTACAATACCGAAGTTCTCCCAGATTCTCTTTCAGTTTTCTACTTCCCAGGAATTATGTGAAAGTACGAGAGAGGAAATCGTCCATCAGAGAGAGAGAGAGAGAGAGAGTTACTGCCGCCGGTATATTGAAACTCGGGGCACCTTCTTTGAGGACCAGAAATTCATTATTTTTCCTTTAATTCCCGTTCGGGAATCTATTGTTATTTTGGCGCGCGTCCGAAGAATACAAAGAGCAGGGCCATAAAATAGAGAGAGAGAGAGAGAGAGAGAGAGAGAGAGAGAGAGAGGACCATACCTCTTACGTGCTCGGATGAAAGAGTGGAAACATGAGGTCTGTTGTGTGGGGATTTCACTCTAAAACAAGAAAAGTACGATGGGATAAAATACACTACTTTCAAGTTTTGGCACCGATTTTCATTTTCCAAAAAAGAGAACAGCTCATTATGATTTGACGCTTACTCCCGACCAAAGCAAACGTAATGGTGTAAGTATAGTGAGGGAAGGATAATGAAAAGAGTTTTACTTAAAAATAACTATTGGTGAAAGTACAAATTAGTTTGAAAGTAAATGGACACGAACTTAGGAACCCTTCGCGTTGTGTTTCAGCAATGATCGACAGGTCTAGCCTGCGCATTGAGAAACGATTAAAAAGAAAAATCAGGAGAAATGGACGGCCCTAATTCCGTAAGAAGCAAAAGGATAACTGATATAAAATTCTGGACGCGTATGGAATTAATCAAACGCTCCTTTTTGAAAACGAATTAATACTGCCCTTTGAGAGGACAAAGTAGAAAAAGAAGTATAATGAAGTAGTTTATTTTTTCTTATTTCCAGTACTTCTTTTTTCTTTACGCTCTGTCTGTGAAAAACACATTTAAGGACACACGCATATGCATACACATTGTTGGGGTAGAGGGTTTGGGAAGCAGTCCTACTCACGATAAATTTCCTAAGCTATTAGAGCAATACCCAAACACCAAATTATGTAATTAATTCAAAGTCTTTTGGAGAGAGAACGCAGCAGGTTATCAGTAAAACATATTGCAAATTTGATGCTTCAGCAAATTTTATGTGTACATTATGCATTTGTCTGAACAAATGTCTGTGCCTTAGATTAGCCTAAGCAAATGGTGTATACACTTTTGTCAGCCAAATATTGTGTATAATGCCAATTTGATTAGGATGTACGTTTACTTGATTAAATATGGAGTAGCTCTGTTCGAAAATATTTTGTGCTTGTTTGCTTGAATAGTCTCCACATTCAAGTTGAGAATATGAACACCTATGAAGAGATTTAATTATACAGTGTATGAGTGTATGCCTGTGTATGCACCCATTCATGTGCGTATTGAAATATACCCACGTATGAAAACACTATTACGTCAGTATAAGATTGTCCTCACAGCTTCATTTAGAAATTACTGAAGACAAAACACACACGCTTCAAAAAATGAAAAGAACTCAATGAGAGAGACGAGGAGAATTCCCAGGCAACACTAATTACCCTTTGTTTCTAGCGCCACAGTGAAAGTCCCAGAAGTGTCAGTTCAAGAAAAATTCCGAGTGACAAGACCCTCTCTCTCTCTCTCTCTCTTTCCCACAAGCGAGTTGCCAATTCGTCCGTGCCTTCCGGAAAGGACAGGACAAGACGAGTCAGGCTTTTTAAGGCATTGGATTCTTTCTTCTTGGTTCCTCGAGTGATTAGAGAACCCAAGAAAGAGCCTACATTGTCGAAACATTTTTTTTAACTTGTTAAAAACTTGTCAAAACCATCTCGTGACAAAACAGTTTTTTGACTTGCTTAAAATCTTGTCTGTAGAAAGCAGCATAATTACAAGTGACATTTTGCTTGCATTTTTTTTTTTTTTTTTTTAGAAATGAATGTTATTTTGAAACGCATGCTTTCAAAAAAACTTCTCGTTGACATATGACTCTTTGCTCCACAGTGTCAATACAATTTTTTAACTTGCTTAAAATCTTTTCCAGCAGCAGCAACATAATTTCAATTAACACACATTTGCTTGTATATTTCTGCAGAAATGTATCAGTTATTCTGAAACGTATGCATTAAAAAATCTTCGTGTTGACATATCTCTTTGCCCTATTTCTTTTATCTGATCACAGAACTTCATTAAAAAAATGCATTGTGCAGTATGTCGCCTTTCAGCATAATGAGCAACCAAGTGAAAAGATATGGATAATTAATAATTAGTTATGGTAATGATACTTGATCGCTGCGCCTTCTCTGTACAGCGGGTTCAGGAAACCATTGTTAAAGAGATTATTTTTGTATTTTATTATTTCATTTTATTACTATTTATTTTTATTTCTTATTTATGATTTTTTGCTTTATTGTTGTTTATTTTGTTTAAATTCTTTATTTTTTTATTTTATTTTTATTCTTTTTTTTTTGCAGTTACGTTTTTATCCTTATATTTTTATTTCTGTCACCAAAACAAGATGAATATTCATTTTAATAAAAGTTTACAGTTAGCATTATAGTTTTCCGAGATACACGCAGTAGTTCTCCTCTACTCGAGCTGTAGACCTCTTCAGTAACATCTAAAGAGGTCCTCTGCCAAATTAGACGACAGCATACCAGAAGCTACTGCGAATATTTACAAAATGTATTCAGAATGTACTGTACAGTCATGTACTTTACTTAAAAATTTCTTAAAATATGTGATAACTGAAAAAAATTATGGATTCCATTTTCATAAGGAATAAAGGGATATATATATATATATATATATATATATATATATATATATATATATATATATATATATATATATATATATATATATATATATACATACATATATATATATATATATATATATATATATATATATATATATATATATATATATATATATGTATGTGTGTGTGTGTGTGTGTGTGTGTGTGTATATATAGATATATATAGATAGGTATATAGATAGATAGATAGTTAGGTTATAGATATATATACTGTATACCTTCTGTTTTTGTATATAAACCTCTGTCAACTTCTTATGTATTCAGTGTGAACTTGAAATTGTAGAATAAACTACGGAGTACTTGTTCAAAGAGCCGGTTTTCACTCACCTTCTGACGTGGACTTAGTGATATATATACATATATATATATATATATATATATATATATATATATATATATATATATATACATTAGGTTACATGTGTGTGTTGGATAATAGCCTACATTATATATTACCAATTCAAAACAGATCAGTTGTAATGATCTCATTTTATTAAAGAAAGATTGCTTCTTTCTGCTGCCCTCGGTAATCTTCATCCAGATAAGTGATTCCCTAATTTCTTAAAGAGATGGTTCTCATAATCTTATTAATACCTCTTTGTAGCATGTAACAGTCCTCGATTTAACACGTGGGAATCGTCTGCCTAAAGTGTCTGTTATAATGAGTGCACTAAAGATCTCGTCACAGAAGATCCCAAGCACTTTGCGTCGAAAACTACCCTCCTCGTGCAAGCATAATCTGTCTCTTATTATTAATGAGGCGATGCTTGTCTCTCGGAACTAATTAAAACTTTTTCATTTCTCTCTCTCTCTCTCTCTCTCTCTCTCTCTCTCTCTCTCTCTCTCTCTCTCTCTCTCTTGCAGTGTAATCAGATGTTAAACAATGAAACATGAGTGTAACAGATATTAAACAGTGGAAACATTCATTTTTACAATACTCTTTTCATTTCCCTCTCTCTCTCTCTCTCTCTCTCTCTCTCTGCAGTGTAATCAGATGTTAAACAATCTCTCTCTCTCTCTCTCTCTCTCTCTCTCTCTCTCTCTCTCTCCTGCAGAGTATTCAGATATTAAACAGTGGAATAATTTCCTTTAGTAAGAATATAAAGTCAAAAATAAATGAAGAATTAAACAAAGAATGGGAAAATATATTTGTAAGTGATGATATACATATTTTTCAATCACGAAAAATCTACAGAAATATAGTAAACTGAAAATAGCAGAATATGAAAAATTAGTGAACATTGTAATATTCAGATAGAAATTAAACAGTGGAATACATTCATGGGAAGGATTTTACAATACTGAAGAAAAAAGTAATCATCAGTCACGAATTCCAAGAGACAGAAGGATCTTGTTCCAGAAAATTAGAAAGTGGAAAAAGCTCTTGCAAAAAGAAAAGAATGCATGGAAAGTGATGGAACTAAAAGTAAGATAGAAAATGCAGAACAAAAAGATTATACAATCAAAAGAAAATGAAAAGGGAACCTAGAAGAAATCTCAAAATATCAAGCAAAACCCTAAAATTTTTATTCATATGCTCTCTAAGAATTGAAGGGCGATTAACTAACTCAGAAAGATATAAGAGTGAATTTACACCTAGAATTGAAAATGAAGATAATGATACAGAAATAAGAGATGAAAATACTGAATACTTATCAGATATAGATATTCGATATTGTGCAGGCTATTAATGAAATTAAAATGGATCAGCAGCAGGACCAGATGGAGTACCTGTCATATTGTTAAAGAAAGTGGTTCTCTCGCTGCAATATTATTAAGACTACAGGCAAGATTTATGATCCTCTCCTACTTTCAAAAGTGGTTCAAGACTAGAGGCAAGTAATTATAGGCCTGTGAGTATGTCGGTAATAAAAAAAATATAATGAAAAATTGTTCAAATGACAACACATTAATTCATACATATATAAAAATACAATATCATTCTTTCTTTTCAAGGTAGATCATAATATATTCGAAAAAATTAGAAAACTCTGTTGACTCTCTCTACCACTCTCTCTCTGTTTGTGATTATGATTGCAGACTCTCTCTCAGATCTCTTGTGATGAAGATAGGAACTCTCTAAATAAAATATATAAATCAGAGATAAATAGGATGGTATTTCTCTCATGCAGTGTAATCAGATATTAAACATGTTATGCAATGATCAAATACATTCTATTTTTACGGCACTTCTGAACACATGATTATCTTTATTCTCTCTCTCTCTCTACAAAGGTCATTTCTAGAATAGAAGAAGTTCTCTCGAACCTCTTAAGGCCTGTGAGTTATCTCTCTCTGTCTTGAAAGTAGTGAAGAGAATCTCTCTCTCTCTTGCAGTGTAATCAGATGTTAAACAAGAAACATTCATTCGAAAATATCAATGGAACTCTTATCTCTCTCTCTCTCTTTCTAGATTCTCTCTCTCAAAAAACTCTCTTGCAGTGTAATCAGATGTTAAACAATGAAACATTCATTCTTACATTAATCACTCTCTCTCTCTCATCTCTCTGCTCTCTCTCTTCAATCTCTCTCTCTCTCTCATCCCCTGTAGTGTAATGAGGATTGTTTAAACAATGAAACACGTTAAGACCATCCAAGACTGGAAACAATATCGGAAGATGCGTTTCTCTCTCATGCAATGTAATCAGATATTAAACAAATGAAACATTGATTTTACTCAATATCATTCTCTCTCTCATGCTGTCAGATCTAAACAATCTCTCTCTCTCTCTCTCTCTCTCTCACATCATTTCCCAGGCATCATTAAATTAATGTAATTCTTTCTTCCAATCAGTCGACCCCATTTCCGCAAAATCTTTATAATTGACTTTTCATAAAAAATTATCAGATTAGGTTATATTGAGCTTTTGCATTTCATTTTGAAATATATGTTAGATTGTTTAAATGTTTTACTTATTGTAGATTATCTTAATATATGGATGCTTACGCTTTTAACTACTCTTGGATCTGTTTTTGTCTTTTTTTTTTTTGACATTTTTGTCTTGGTTCCATAAAAATGTGTGCATAGAAATACTACCAATAATAGTAATACTAATGATATCAGTAATAAAAATAATAATATGACACTGCTCACCTAATCAAAAGATCATTAAGAATAATTTTCTGTACATTTTAGTTAAATGAATTTCGCTCTTCATTTCTAGAACAAAGTGGTACTATCTTCGGTTGGCCATATAAATTTTGGAATCATTTTAAAAACCTTTCGGACCTCATCGTAGGGAGGGAGAGTAATAGTGTGGTGGCAAGTTCAGTGAGAAGAGACTGGAAGTAGGTGGGTAGGGCGGTGTAGGTGCTTCCCTTCTTTGTAGGGGTATGTAGGCAACAGAACTGAGAATGGACATTGAGAATACGAAAAATAGAGAAGGGAAGTAGGGAGATCATAGGTCTATCTCGCTTTAGCTTCCTCCTCCTCATCCCAGGTTAAGATTGGAAAATAGTCCTGGCATTGATTGTTCATGACCTCATTTCCTGAAGTAATATTCTTTAAACGTATGGGTAGAATTGACTATTAATGAGACACAGTATAATGAATTGCGTGGAAGAGAGAGAGATAGAGCCAGTCGCTGAATTATGCTGTATATTATGAATGTCAGCTTATCACGCGTCATTACCATAACGTTAAATAACATCCCTTTTGCTAACGGTAGCATGGGAGAAGACTGCAGTAGTCAGAGGTGATTATATGATTAAAAGATTTTTTATGTAATACGTTAACGCCTTAGATATATTGAACCTGGAACTTTTATTGTAAAAATAACTTAGTACATTTATAATTTGCTAAACTGGTACACCATCACAAATGATAGTGAGTAAATCATTAAATGGAATCAGAGACCTCTGTTCATAGCGTAGTCTACAGCCTTTTGTTCGATGAAGGTGCTTTATGCCAGCACGAACTCTTGCTCCTTGACTTGGTAGCTTTCGTGCAGGTAGGACTTGTCTGTGAGGTGCTCTGTGAAAAGTGCCTGACTTGCACAGTGTTCAAACTGAATACAAAGAAGAAGAAGGAAAAAGAATAAATAAATACTGTAGGAATTAAATCAAGTAAAGGGAAGATCAAACTATCATACGAACATTATCTCATAATTATCGAAGCAGCACGTAAAGATTGAACACTAAATAAAATACTGGAGAAGGATGAGTCAACCCAAATCGAGAGAGTCAGCAACCTGCAGGCATTGCTCTGGGGAAGTTGATGACGAAGGAACTTGCTGTGAAATGTGTGATGTATGGTTCCACTATGAATGTTTAGGTATCGAGGTCAGATACACACCCATACTTCATAGTGATAACATATTGTACATCTGTAATAATTGCAAGAGGTCTGAACAAAGAACACACAAAAACTCATTGCAGATGAACTTGAAGAAATAAAAGAAAACACAGAGATATTAACAAAGTTGATTCAGGATTCGGCTCAGAAAACTAGTGACGTAATGATCAACATAGATGAAATCCAAAACAAAATTGACAATGTTGATAAAGATGTAAAGACCATGACAAACATGGCAAAAAAAGTGTCTCTGATCAAATCTACAGACGAAGAGAGCACAGCAGCAAATGAAAAGAGACAAATTATGAGTAAAATAACGGCGCCTTGAACAGGTGAAAACAACAAGAGATGGACAAAAGTGGAGATTCAGAAAAATCAGCAATATATCAGTAAATGAGAAGGATAAACTTAAACCAAAAATAAAAGTAGTCTATGTCCCGAAGGAGGAAGATGACATTGTCGATAACATTGTAAAGAAAAATCCATGGACAGGTAGCCTCATTTCTAAAAATGAAAACCTGAAAATTGTAAAGGAAATGATAGCCAAAGATGACAAATATAAACACTATATCATCAAATGCACACCACAAATACGAAAGGCTATCTATGATAGAGGTGACAAATTGTGTACACTGTATAGCCGTTGCAAAGTATACGAACGTTACATGCGCTATCAATGCTATAAATGTCAGGAATTTGGTCACAGCGCAGCAGATTGTAGAAATGACCAAGCTTTTCCTAGATGTGGTGAAAATTACAAATCAAATGAATGTGCTAGCTACGTCTTTAAGTATAAAGAAAGGTCATAGTGATACTAAAGATAAAGCATATGATGGCAGTAAGTGCACAGTATATAAAGAATATGTGTCAAAGGCGAAAAATAATACGGATCATGGCTTTGACTAATAATCTTCAATGTAATTTAATACAAGAAGAAAGCAAATTTTAAAAAGAACTAAGGACTCTCTTATTCTGCAGGAGCTACGATGCTGACAAGAAAACACTGAAAGACAATAATAAAATATAAGAAGCACCTTATTTTGCATATGTACAAGGGCCCGCCCCGTGGAGGGCTGTACATAAAACCAAACAAAGTTACTCTTACTTTCCTCTTCTTTTCGGCAGTTTGGTTTTCGTTTCACTTCGAAATGCCTATCATTCCTCTTTAAACCATTTTCATTAAACAGAGATTACTATAGACCTAAGTTTCCGTGGAATCAGAAGAAAATTTTGCATGCGCTGTGCAAAGTTTTCATCTAATTTTCGTCACGTCGGTACTCATTACATAAAATAGCTTGCCCCATCCTGCAATAAAGTGTATTGTCATACCTTACTATAAACATAAAGTTATCTAGCGTAATGATTCAAGTTTGGCAGTACAACCAATTATCAACCAAATAAATTCATCATGTAGTGAAGATATATTCTGAAGTGTTTGAAAAGTAAATAATGGTTAAGCCCATATACAAAGAACACTGGTACAGGAGGCTAGAAGTATCTCATTAGAAGTGCCCCCATGCAGATAGTACTCGGTGTACAGATCCTGCAGCTGGATACATATTGGAATTTATTATCAAGGCTTAGTGCTGTACACAGTCGAAGCCGTTACGGATTTTCTCCAAGAACTAGAACCCGCGTCAGCGTAAGCCTTGTTTAATCTACAACCACCAATCAATTCGGTCCTGAAATTGATTGATGTTTGATATTCCTGTGAGTGAGAGAATGGTTCAAGAGTTTTGTCCTTTTTAGAATTCAATGTAAAGTTTAGTTAAAGTCTGGATTGTTTCATTTAGGATTTAGAGGCAATTATATACATGTGGACCAAATACGATGGTAGATATTTGACGACTTTAATGCATCATGACAGAAGCACTTTCGTCCTCAACCTCTTTCGGCGCAGTGTACACCGAAAAGGAAAACGCCCATATCCATGTATATTACAAAAATAGTCCCATTTGTTGTTTAAACATTTTGACATAAAGTATTTATTATGAGAAACATATAAGTTGGAAAATAAACCGATACCCCTAAAACTTTATGCTCATTTGTCTCTGGACACTTAAAAAACAATTAAGCATCGCGTCATTATTCGGAAAGGATTTTGAACACCTTATATATTCTCGTCACTTATGAATGATCTGACAATTGTAAACAAAACAAACGCGTTCGCCTGGTGGCCAGTAAGTGACAGAGGACTGGTCTCTCTCGAGCTAAATAAGCCGTTGGCATGGGAATGTTGTCAACGACGTGCACCATGTTTTGAGAGAGTGAGTATATGGGTAAGAGATATCCATCTGTGGAGTAGATTCGTGATGAAGACGGGTAGCCTGGATAGCGTAGCCCACCTGTGATAACTTTTGACAGTCTAGGTTAGGCTAGCCTTCAAGAATAGGTTAGACTTTCGTAGCTATCCAAAACTTGAGACGTATTTTGCAGTCTGTGAAGATAGAAAGAGAAAGATAGAAAAATCAACCTTCCTGAAGGTGACGCCGAGTTAGGCCACATCTGCTAAGGTAAGGTTAAAGCTTAGATAGGCTACCCTTGGATATTTGATGATCAGTCCCAGTAGACTGTCTAGTTGGTGGAATGTACTTTTAAAGCTGTAATGCAGAAGGAATATGAATTATCCTTTAGGGTAAAAAATAATGGTATAATTGAAAATTAGGCTACTACCACGGTCTGGTTCCCGCCAGTCACCGGCCAGAATATTTACTGCATTATCTTTATGTTTATGACATTTACTATGGTTTGTTTATCATTTACATTCATCCCAAGGAGCTGGTGCTAAACACGGTGCCATATTGCACATAAATTGGTAATTAATGAACCAGTGGGGTGCAGTAGTGGTCTTCAGTTTTACCTTATTTTTTTACTGTTACCATTATCGTTGGTTCCTAGCCTATGTATAACAATTATTGGGCTGCAGTGATAGTCTGGAGGTTTTAGTGGTGGGCAAGCAAAAGAGTGAATTGCACCCTTGGGTGTAAATTCTGCCATCAAGAATGGTAAGAAAGGCATAAGTCACAAGCTAATCAGTTTAAAAAGCCGTAATTCATGTGTTCAGTAAGCATAAGTCTTAAATTACATTATAAAGCACGAAGGTATGATGAGGACAGTTAGCGTACTGGGATATATCCCAACCTAACCTAATCTAGTGGGCCACTGGGGTTACCTATGGAGAGGGGCAGTGCCCCCTGGACCCCCTTCCCCAACCAGACCTTGGAGTATAAAATTTATACTAACCCAAACAAACAGTTTATCTGATCCTACAAGACATCATGGTGTGTGTGTGTGACATAAGGTCAAAGTTTTCCCTGTCCAGTAAAGATGAGGTGTTGATTGCTGTCAGGGATTGCATAAAGACAAGACTCCTTTGACATTTCATCTTCATCCCCAAGTAATGGCTTATGACACTTGAAAGTTACTTTGTTTTTACCAAGAAACAAAAGAACCCTTCGCTAGTTTGTTTCTAGCAAAAATTTGGAATATAACTAGTAAATAAGTTTTCACTATTTTTATTTATAGTTCATTTCTCTCAAACATTTGATTAGAGCTGTTTGATAATAATTCATTCACACTTAGAACTGACACCAGTTTGTAACAAGTCAGACTTTACAGAAAAGATAGAAAACTAGAGAGAATCAGCAAATATCATGGAACTTCACCAGGAAAACTTTTGATATTTTTTAATGGCTCAAAAGTTAACTGTTATGTCATAAGAAAAAAATATATGGTACAAAATCCTGTGTTGCACATGGGTGGCACATGCCTAAAATTTTTAAAAGCCATGTAAACAACAACCATCGACTTAAGACAAAATTAAAGCCTTCACAAAATTCTTAACCTGCTGTATTTACTTGCCCCTCTATAAACCATGTGGAAAATGTACAAAAATTTCCAAGGGGGTGACATACTTTTTCTGGTAGCTTTTTATGTGATTTTGACATAACACGTTTGTTACTGTTGGAAGTGCTTGGTTAGGTTAACAAATTACAAACACCATTGGTTCATCAGTACTGGGTGACCACAGGGAGTAACCAGGGGTTTTGGGCATTACAGAATGAAAACAAGTGAAACACATGGCTGCAGCCTAACCTAACCTAGGGCACCATTCCCTGCCTGATGCTCAGAGCTGCTTGCCTCCCCTTGGAACCCCTTCTTACATTGTATAAGTGAATATGAACAGTAAACAGTCTTTGTTTCTTGGCTTGGTTATTTGTCATCCTTGAGAGTTCCCACTGAGGTCTCCTGTTGTTTTTAGAATAAGTTGGGTGTCTTGAGTTAACCCAATATTTTCAACGAAGGTGAATATCAAACTGTGATGTATAATGAGTTAACTAAACATTTTTAATAGAAAAGAATGTAGGATTCATTAAAATTACATCAAAAACTATTTCATTTTAACCTGTACTTCCTAAGTAGCCTAGGCAAGTGAACCCTCAGGTAGGGCATTTTTACCTGTTTACAGTCTTTGGCAGTTCAATGCAGTTTAAAGAAAAACTCCCCTAATCTTCATATATTAACATAAATCGAAAGTAATGCACAGGTATTAGTCAAAGTTGGCAGTTTCATATAAATAAAACTAATTTACCATGAAACTTAATACCACAAGTCTGACAAAGAATGAAAAGGAGCATATCAATGGTCGAGACTCAAAAATGTTTGAAAAACCCCTCCTCACTGGTTGACAGTAAATATCATGTGTTGCTAGATGTCGCCACTAAGAATCAATCAGGCTTTTCTAAATAAATGTCCTGAATGTTGTTATGACCATTGGAAATAGGCAAGGGTACAATGAAAATTTTTGTTAGGAGCACTAATGGTAAAAAATTCATGGAGTAATTTTAGATATACAGTATAATTTTTTACATTTTTTCATTTATTAAATGTTTAAAAATTCTCAACTGTTTTGAGAACATTGCAAGATCTAGTAATGGAAAATCTTTGGAAGCCACTAAGTTTTAGTAAAATTTTTCCCTTTTGTTAAATGTTTTGCATTTCTTGTTGTGGAAGATTCAGAAGTTCTGTGGTTTAAATAGCTTGCTGTGAAATATACTTGATAGTTGAATTCAGTTTCATCACTTATAGTTGGGGGGGTAAACAGTTATAAAGAATTTTTTAAAGGGAAACTATAGATGAATGGACTTTAAAGTGTTTACTTTCATTCCCAGTACTGTACAGTATTTGCTGTATGTTTGTAATGTATGATGTCCATGCTTATGATAATAATCTTAGTTATTCATCACACAAGTGGTGAACAGTACTGAATGTCCTTGTTGCTATCCTGTATTGAACAAATTAAGCAGGTAGTTTATTTATGTGTACTCAAAATGTGGATGGGAAAGTTTTTCCATGTATATTTATACATATCTATTGTAGATGCTATTAACATTGCTGTATCGCTAATACAGTACATCTTTTCATTTTTGTTTCAGGTAACTGCCTGAATTCGAAGATTGGTATTCAAAGACATCTTATGTATTTCATATAAAGAATATTTGTTAAGCACCATGACGACCACAGAGCAGAGTGCTGTCAACAAGTCGTGGGAGCTCTCTTTGTATGAGCTCCACCGCACTCCTCAAGAAGCCATCACAGACAACACAGAAATTGCAGTTTCACCCCGTTCTTTGCATTCCGAACTTATGTGCCCTATTTGCCTTGATATGTTGAAAAACACAATGACCACTAAGGAATGTCTGCATCGCTTTTGCCAGGTCAGCTTCTTTCCCATTTTTATATTTCTCAGTAAATTTGCTGATAGCTACTGTTGTGAGAAGAGCAGGTAATGAAGTCTTGGTATTTCTCCTGCCTCTTGGTAGCAGCATTAAACATCACACCTTATTTGCACTTTTTTGTATTGTCATTTGTTATAATGTTAATTTTTCTTGGAGGGTAAGTAGGTTTAATAATTGTACTTCAGTGAATTTATAGAATGTACAAGCGGCTTAACAAACAGTAATTCTAGAACTATCATGTATTCCTTAGGCTTTATGTGCTTCCATATTTAAGTATTTTTCCACTTTTGTTGCCTGAAGCTACTAGGTATATACTCTGTCCTATACACAAAATTAATGATAGTGATAGTTTTCTAATCCCTAATTACCTTTTTGAATTAAAACTGTCACAGAAGCTATTGTTTGGATCTTTTCCATGAGTTAATTTTAATTCTGAACTCCCTTTTTCCTACGTAATAATTCTGTAATCCTTGTCCGTAATGCTAGCTGCATGTTTTTCTGAGTATCATTGTACTCTTTTGAGGTGCTGTGGTATATTTATTGATATTAAAGGTTTTCTGTTCCCTTCTCTCTATTTTATGTATAGGAACCTGCACTGAGTACCTGAGAGTTCAGTAGAAGCTTCACAGTTTCTTAGAGTTTTAGATTTGTATTGTAAGTGTTGATGTACAGCATACTTTTTAACCATTCAGTGTCCCAGTTTTTTGTTTTAGTGTTTTGCCTTCATTCTGTTTTTCTCTTATTTCATATTGTGAAGTCTGAGTTTTTTCATGTATATCCATAGAGTAATATATTAGTAATATTGATAATGATAATTCTAATGAAAGCTATCATAGTGTTAGTGATGATGAAAACATCTGTATCTACACTGATAATTGTGAGGGTATTAATAGGATATTATTAATAATGTATTATTGTTTTGTTTGTAAGCTGATACTGGCAGGCTGGATGAGGAAAATCTAGAGTATTATTGAAGGTTTGAATTTCATTATTGATATTATCATTGTCCTCATTTGATAACATTAGGATCATGTTGAATTTTGAGTCTATAAATAGTACAGTACTGTATTGTGGTTTCATTAAATACAGTACTGTACCAGTTTCAGTATTGGCATATATCTACAGTATTTAGTAAATGTGTTCGCTGCTTTTGTGTAATTGATGTTGGAGATCTTATGTAGTTTTTAGTTATCAGTTGGTTGTGTTTCCCATAAGAGTTTAATCATTCTTAAAACCTATGATAGATAAATGACTGATGTTTGAAGGTCACTACTTTTATGATTCTGTATAAAGTATAGGATATAGATTTTTTTTAGTTCTGTTTAGTACGGGAAAGAGATTTGCAATATGAAGCTGTAGATTTGAGTTAATATCTTCTTTCTCCTTTCAGGAGTGCATTATCACAGCCCTTAGGTCTGGTAACAAAGAATGCCCAACTTGTAGGAAGAAGTTGGTATCAAAGAGATCACTTCGACCAGACCCAAACTTTGACACATTGATATCTAAAATATATCCAAGTCGTGATGAATACGAGCAACATCAAGAAAGAGTTTTTGCAAAGTTGAATAAAAACCACAATCATGCATCACTTATTAATTCTATTGAGGAGGGAATCAAACTCCAGATTGCAAGTCGACAGAAGAACCGGAAGAGCATGCTAGACGATGGAACCACACCAACACCCACACCATCAGCTCCTTCCACACCTACACCAAGTGAGCCCCCAAGTACTCCAACCACCACCAACAGTGGGAACCCACCAGGATCTGCAGCCACTACACCAACTTCAGGTGCCACTAATTCTACCTCATCATCTACAATGGGCCCCAGACTAAAAAAGCAGCGGAGAACCTCAGAGAATGAATCTGGTCCTGGATCAAGTAATGATGGTAATCCTGGTGAAGAAGCAGAAGGCCCAAGTGAATCTGGGGAAATTGAATTGGTGTTTAGGCCCCACCCCTTGGAAATGAATGAAGATAATGAACTCATAAGAGAACTGAAAGATTCATCAATCAGATATATCAAAACTACAGCCAACGCTACAAGTAAGTCAGGATTAAGCACAATATGGTTGGGTATAAAGTTTTTATAGCATTATGAACATATGTAGTTATGAATTAGATATATAATAACACTTATCTAATGTGACTCTTGATTGTCCAGTTTACTTGAGTTGCCAACCCTTTTGGCTTGCTTGACTTTGCATGAATCAGGATAAATCGAATTTTTTCAATAACATCTCTCTCTCTCTCTCTCTCTCTCTCTCTCTCTCTCTCTCTCTCTCTCTCTCTCTCTCTCTCTCTCTCTCTCTCTCTCTCTCTCTCTCAAAAGGAAAGTAAAATTCTGTGATTTGTAGATAAATGGCAGTACTTTAGTGATGTTGGCCACAGAAAGTTTGAAGAAATCTCAAGTTGAGATGCAAAATGTTGAAGGCGCTTCAGATAAGACCTGCCATTTCAGTTTCCAGATGCCTTGAAAACTCTCATATGTTTACCAGAGGATAACTAGTGGAGACTTGGAGGGTATTGAACATCAGAAAAAAATCCCTTGCAATGTTAGCATTTAATGTTTCTCCTATTAGAAACAAACTTTACTTATTGTGAGCCTTGTTGGAAATAGAGCAGCCTGGGATGCTAGGGATTTTGAGTGGGAACATAATTAATCATGATACATAATGTTCATTGAGATATGTTGAGCCAAGAAATATGAGGTTTATTGCTATGCATTAGAGAATAGTAGAATCCATTTTGAGATATGTTAAGCCAAGAAATATGGGGTTTATTGCTATGCATTAGAGAATAGTGGAATCCATTTAACTGAAAGTCATAGAAAACATGAAAACCTGGGAATAATGTTTACCAATTTTGGGCAGAATCTCTATACATAAATTCAAATCTAGACCTCCCCATCAAATAGGATATAATTGTCACTGGGGACATTATCTGCTCAGTAAACAGGAATGCATAGACCATAGACAGAAGGCTAGCATTTACAAAGTAGCCATAATATAATTCAATTTGAAATGGAAACATCCACTTCAAAAGTAGAAGGAAACAAAATAGACAAAGTATAAGTATCACATACCAGACTGTAGAAGGTTGCCCAGTGAGATAGAAGAGATATATAGAAGTAGTGAAACAGGCAAAAGAGCAAAAGAGGCTTCCATTGAAAACCATGTTTATGGCAGTTCAAGACTGCTATCCAGCAAATAAAAATAACTGTAAACTGGATCAGATAGCCAAGATGGATTGTTAGGAACATGTGATTTGGTGATCTCAGGAACCTCTTGTGTACTCATAATAACTGCAGTGATGTAGTGTTTGTTCTATTTAATATATATAACACAGGTAGTAATGAAATTCTTGATTTTTTAGTTTTTTCATAAGTAGACAACAGAATGATATGAGAAGAAACTGTAGTGTTGTTGTTGTTAATATTTCTTTTCCTTTTCTTTTGCAGTTGACCACCTTTCCAAATACCTTGCCATGCGGCTGACTCTGGCAAATAGGACAGGGGAACTAGAAACTGAACTTCCATCATCACTGAATAATTTCTGTATATACATTGCTCCAACACCAGACCAGTATATTGGTGTAGGTGGGTCTCTGACATTAGAACAAATCAATGAAAAATATTGGAGAGTAAATAAACCTATGGAGATGTTCTACTCATGGAAAAAGGAATAGATATAAGCAAAGGTGCAAGTGAGATTACATTAGTCCATTAAGGTGTAGTTATTAGTTGATGAGACTTACACAGGTGTTTTTAAGAGTGACATATCTTCATTGTATTGTAATACAGGACCATGAAAACTTAGACCATATTTGGACGCGATGTCTTTAATGAACATCGTACATTTTGACTAATTTTTAAGTTCCATTGCTTCTCAGTTACTATTACTTTTGAATGTTTTGAGTACAGTTGTAAATGTTTTAATTTGATTCTGTAAATGCAACAGACTTTTAACAGGACAATAGTCAATCATTTTAAAAACTCAATCATTTCACTTAATAGTGCCACTGATGTATTTGGCAAGTAAGATTTCTTTTTTGAAATGCTTTCTGTCCTAGTTTTGGAGTACACTAAGAGCATCATAAGTGTAAGATGTGATTATACAGTAATAATTATTAAGCCAAGCACCCTTGTTATGGAGGCAATTAAAGATGCACATTTGATATCAAATTACTGTGAGTGTTTTTTCTCCAAATGACCTTGATCTTAGTGGAGTTTATATCAAAGCCATCCCCAGTGAATTTGATTGTTGTTCCCTTCATGAAAGTTATTCACTAAAGGCACATTTTCAAGAGGCAAAACCAGTTTGATTTTATTACAAGTTAAGTCCAACATTGGTGGATACACAACAGTACTGATCAGCTGGGTGGTGGTTCTCAGCTTAATCCTTAGTTGGGTTGCTGTTTTAAATGAGCCTTTTCCAGGTGTATCTACTTTGTGTCCTCACTTAGTCTTAACCTTTGTCTATCATGCCTTCTTGAATGCATTCTCCTCTTTGCACTGCCATTTCCAGGATCTCTCTTGCAACATGTTGATCATCATCTCCTTTCCTCATCAGGTGCCCAAACCATCTCAAGTCTTGACTCCTAGGATTTCTTTGACACTTCACTGACTTTTGCTGATCCCCTGACGTAATCATTTCTTATCCTCATTCTTCATCACTCCACCCAGTCATCTAACCATCCTCATCTGTGTCTAACTTTGTACCATGTCATATATTCAATCTTTGTTCAACATGTCTTCATCCCTCTACTCTCTAGCACATGTCTCTACCTGTCTAGCTTTCTGTCCAGCACATAACTCCACCAGTCGAGCTTTCTCTCCAGCGCATATCTCCACCTGTCTAGCTTTCTCTCCATCACATAACTCCACCAGTCTAGCTTTCTCTCCAGCACATATCTCCAACTATCTGGCTTGCTGTTGAGCTCCTTTCTAGTTTCTGCAATCAAAACAATGTCCTTAGCATAGATTATTCACCAGTGGGGCTCCTCCCTTAGGTCTTTGGTGAGTTCATCCAGCATGATGTTGAACAAGAATGGGTTCAGCACTTATCATTCCTACAGCAATCTTCATGGATGATGGTTAAATGTCTATACGTTTCATTAATTACTTATATTTTTCTGGTGCTACCTGCTCATTTCAACTCTCCACACATCCTGTTTGAGTACTCTATTGATAATAAGCCATTTCTGAGCCAGTAAAGTTCATATGATGAGCCTTTGGCTTGTCTCTGTACTTCTCCATTACCAGCATATGGAGCTTAATCCCTAGTTTCTGTCCAACAGCTCATTTCATTATTTATTTCCCCAAATGGTTTCCTGACAGGTGGCCATACTGAATCCAACCACACCCTAAAATTTTTACTTGGGCTTGAGAGTTTGGCTGGTATGTACCCATGCATTGGCTAGCTGAGTACTGATAGCTGACAGTTTAAGCATAAAGCAAACATCATGGACACCCTCAGTTTTCTGGAAGTCTCAAATTTTCAATGTCATACTTCCCATTAGCTGTATGTGCACTGTGTAAAAAAAAATGCATTGAACAATCACACTTAGTCTATAGGTTCCCAATGACAGTGCTGAGACTTACTTATTAAAAATTAGATTGAGATACCTGAAATTTTGTATACAAATTAAGATATTTAAGAATTATAAAAATCACCAAGGGTCAACATGTTTAACAAAATACAGTGTTAGAGGATTTTTAGGATGTCACTTATTGAGAATAGCCTACGCCTAACCTTCACGACAGTGACTGACCTAATTTTTAATAGAAATGAACCAGTCAGCAGGACCTTGTGAAGGACGTCACCAATAACTTTATCTAATATTGCCAAACCTAAATCTGCATTTGTTTTATCCTAACCTGTGAGAGGGAAGTGTCAAAACCAAGTGTGACGTGAAACAACCCACAGGTTATGTGTCTCTTGCTTGTGCAACAAGCTTATATAACAGGTAAAATGTGGTCTCAATACATTTTTTTTACCAAGAGAAGTGACTGCTGTTCATACCTCAGTAGAAATGATATTCACATTGGTGAACACAAACTTTAAGTCCTTTTCTTCATTCCAGTTCCCTTCACCAACAAACCATAGTATAAATGTCCAAAACAGTCTCTTCAAATTTTCTTTCATCCTAAAACTTTAATGTAACCATGGAGATGGAGAGAGAGCTGAGCAAGGCTGTGTCAGCTCCTCTGCCCATCCTGCACAAAGCATAACCAACTATCACAGGTGCAGGGACAAGGCAACCCCAAACTAGTCAGTGTGGGCACCATGACCGAATAGCAAAATATCAACATTATACCTGTCACACCACCAGGCTGCCACTAGTCCAATGCCCACCAGTTCACACAGCTACAAATAAGAACAGGCTTCTCCCTGGGCGAAGACAAAGGCTATGGGACTGTGCTTCATTCCTCTTCAGATATCACAACTATTTGGTTTAAGTCTGCATTCATAGATTATTTAAGTATAATAACACCTGCTTTGCGTCGTCAAGAGACTGAGCTGGGAAGAGACCATTGTGACCATAAAAGAGAAGATCTGTTTTTAAAAGATAGTTATCCAACCCCATACATGTTTCTTCCGATTAGTGGTAATAACTAGTATCTTTGCCAAAAGAAGTCTAAGGAAAAACTAAGATTTTTGGTGGGGATGACTATTATATACATGTAAAAAGTATGAAATTAATATAGAATTGAAACCATGTACAACGAAAGTATCAGTGTCAAATGTATCATCATTGAAGTTTACTAAGGGGGAGGGATAGAAGTGAATATATAGATAAATTAGGAACAAGGGATCCATTAATAAAGACGAAAGCTAGACCAAATACGTTGAAACTAAAATTGTAATTATGAATGATGAATATATACTAAGCTGATTTGTGGGGAAGAGGGCACAACAGTCGTATATTTGATTGCAAAAGTCTCCAGAGATTCCAAAAGTTATAATAAATGTAATGGAAACAAAAAAGATATTTGCTGTAAAGAATGAAAAGGAAGTGCTTTAGGTATCAGCTCTTGGCACTTAAGAGTGTGCCTTCGGAGCTGTGGAAATGCCATCGATGACTATGAGTATTCGTCATAAAACTGTATGTATGAAATATATTTTTAAGTGAAAATACTCAGCCATAATTTGCAAATACAAGTAAATCCCGGCAAAATATAAAAATTGACAACCTCTAGAATGACTATACTAGTCATTAGGAAGAGCCGTTCTAAAGCTTAAATGATTTCTCTCCGGTAGCTGGAACCTACCTACTACTACTAACGCTATTTACACGTGTGTAACCTGGACGTTTGGTGATAGGGTCCATTTTTCAAACCTATCCCGGCGGAAAGTATTATTCGACGTAAGTACGCAAGATTAATAGCATCGTCAAAAAGAAATACTCGACGTGTATGGCATGAATAAGTATATCCAAAGCTTAAGCTTCCTAGACTACAGTAGGTTAACGTTACGCTCTCGCTGTTGACAGCCACGTTAGGCTAACCTTTCTTATATAAAAGCCCATTTTAACTGAGGTCTGTATAAGGCATTGCCCCCTATAGAACTATGTGGTTGATCCGCATCGGGTATTACCTTGGAAATTTACTCTTTAGTATTTTGCAGTAGAACTAGGCCATGTATTAACTCCGCGTCTTGTATTACCTTGGAAATTGACTTTTCTTATAGTAATCTGGTCGCTTATCAAGAATTTAGCGTTATTTTTCGTCGCTCGACAGTAATTAACCTCGGGATTTTTTATATCACTCATGCGCAGTGTTATAGCGGAATTTGTGGTAAAAAGTGGAGTTTCATTCACGGGGGAAGCCCCCTGGCTGAGTAACATGACCTACTAGGTTAGGTAGGGTACGTTAGGTTAGTATGGTTCCTTTTATAATTGGTTTCCTTAGCCAGTCCCTTCTTGAACATATGGCAGAGCTAATACTTAAAAATATATGTTTTTGTATGCTGGCCATCCTGGAATGGCTTCGTGCAAGCGCAGTGTTATAGGGAAACTTTTGTTGGTAGAACTATATAGTAGCTCCGCAGCGGCGACTGTCTTCTAACTTGAGATTTTTTTAGTTGCTAATTATGAATTTACCTTTAATTTTTGGCGCTCGAGTGTAATTAACCTGTAATTAACCCCTGAAGTCCATCCAACAAGGGGTTTCCATACGCGATCTTCATAAGACAGAGCACGGCTACTTCTGTTTCGAACAGTTCATATCCCGTCCGGCAAATGCAATGACTTGTTAATGTATGGATACCCCCTCCCCCCCTGGCTGGTACTAAACACGGTGAAGGGACATTCCATTTGGCTGACAACAAACAGATGCACCGCCAGTATCAGAACCCATAAAATTGTATAAAAAACCAGTTGAAAAGGTAAAAACAGGTGCAGAGCTAATATATAGAATTACCCTTTTGTTAAAAAGTGGTTTTCTTTACCGGGGACTCCGTGGAGCTCTGCCCCCCCAGCTTAGCAACACGACCTACTAGTTTAGATTAGGGTACGTTAGTTCAGTATGGTTCCTTTTATAATAGGTTTCCTTAGCCAATCCCTTCTTGGGTAATTCTAAGGTTTGTTTGTTGTCGGCCAAATGGAATATCCCTTCACTGTGTTTAGTACTGGCCCAGGGCTGCGGGGTTCCCCATACATTAACAAGTCATTGCACTTGCCGGAAGAGGTATGAACTGTTCCAAACAGACGTACCCGTGCTCTGTATTGTGAAGATCGCGTATGGAAACCCCTTGTTGGAATTACATTCGTCTGACAAAAATCGAAGGTGAATCCATAATTAGCAACCAGACAACTGTAGAAAAGGTCAAGTTAGAAGGTAGTTGCCGCCACGGCTACTACTTAGTTCTACCCCTTCTTGAACATAGGTCTTCCTAGTGACTTTCGTATTCACGGAACCGTTCCATAGGTCTAGTCCATGGGGAGCTATTATTTAGTTATACCAGTTATAGGCTGACAGTATAAACAGCACCGCCTCCTTCATCAGAAGCAGCAAAAGTGTTGGAAAAATCAATTTCCAAGGTAATAGGTAGTCCATGCATAGCTGTTCTTTAGTTTTTCCTTGTCCCCAAGCAAGGCGTTTTACACTACTTGTCTCTGATTTGTGATGTAGGCTTATGTGAACTGAATGGGAATTTGAGAATAGGAATAGGCCTAGTGAAACCTCCTTGACCACACCTATGCCTACAAGGTAGATATTTGGCACTTGAGAGTTCTACAAGGAGAGCATAAGCTACGGAGGCCCCAACAGTTTGTGTGCAAGATCTCTTTAATTTTACTTTTTGTATAAAGTACATGTAAATAAATTAGATAAAAGTCCATTGGCCTTAGTGTTGGGCATGTTGCTGTGTGTTGGCATCAGGTTAAAACCAGATCTGAGACATTTGAACAGGAATACACCAGAATCGTAGCTTAAGTTGTTGTGACCTCACAGTGCCCGGATGCCCCCTATCTGGAGTATTTAAATCTGACACCATGCCAAGATAAAGTAGTCAGTTTGGTAGAGTTCTTTTTTTAAATCATGCATTACATTTTCAACATGAAAATATTGTTTTCCTATGCTTTAGTGTGCTCTTTGAGCATTTCCAATAATTGTTTAATTAGCAAACGACCTAAAAAGTAACACCTAACCTACCCTAATCAAGGGAACCAAGTCCTTACCTTAGTGCATTATTCAAGCAGTCCCCGGTTATCGGTAATCCGTTTTTACGGCACTGTCTAGTGACGACGATAACTGGATTTTCGACACCAAGATGTGCGACCTCCGGTTATCGACGCTGATCCCCACTTATCGGTGTGCCGATAACCAGGAATTAGTGCTGTTATGCTTTTCGGCGATTTTCAGTTGTCATGCTGTCAGGAACAGAGTCCCCATCGATAACCGGGGACTGCCTGTATTAGTTTGAAAACATTCCATAAACTTACTTTAATAAATGAGAACTATCAATGGGATTAAGGTCTTTATTTTATTTGTTTTCTTTTCCTCACCCATAAACCTGTCTCTCTTATTGTGATCCTCCCATATTATAGGATTTAAAGGTGGGGTCAACTATCTCTCTAACAAAAAAATGCCCGAAAATTTCAAAGCATACATTATAACACAATGCAATAATGGGTTAACCCTTAGGGATAGGCTAAATATATATCAAGCACACCCCCAGACCAGGCAAACTTTAAGGTTGGCCAATTAAAGAAAAAAATGCATGAATGGAAAGAGAAAGATATGCAAATGCACATGGTGTAAGAAAACATTTTTTTTTATTTTTCCCTACCTACCACGGGAAGTTGAAAGTGACTATTTACAACCCTGTGTGGGGCCTCTTTTACAAGACATTTATAAAAATATGTTAATTTTACCAAGTTATGCATGTTTTTCTAATAATTTATTTTACTTTGGAAAATTATAATTACAGCTCACACAGTATCATAACAGACAAGAATTAAAATCAGTAACAAATTCTGAGTACTTTTGTCGTAAAATATTTATGGGATTTACTGAGATGGTGAGATGCAGTGACTTTTTGTGAGGTATACAAGTTTTTCTAATATTTCTGTGCACTTTTCTTTGCAAAATTACAATTATAGCTGACATACTATCATAAAAGATAAGAACTAAAACCAACAGCAAACCCTGGGTGTATTTATGAGCAAATAAATGAAAAGACATCCTGGAGCTGCAAAGAGGCAGTACATCCTCCTCTGAAATCTCAAGGCACACTGATCGATATCTCTCCCGTGCCGAGGTAATAAGCTGCCATAAGTCATGTATGGACCATTGAAGTGCTATGAACCTCTTTCCCGCAAAATTCATTCAAACAGTATGGCGCTTAATATTAATACTCATATCATATGAGGATTCCCATTCATCACCCAAAACCTGTTAAAGATACTCATATGAAGATTCCCGTCCATTAAGGGTTAAAGTAAAGTAATATATACCATCAATTTACCATAACTGCAGTGTTGTCAGTAAATCATACAGTCCAAGAACACATTTAGCTAATGGTAAATTTTTACTTGAATACCACAACCACTCCCACGAGTGCCTTATTTAGTTCCATCCTTATGGGAGTGAATGGTAAAACATAAATAAAAGACAGTAAATATCTTGATAACACTAAAGTTTTAGTAGATTTTAGTGTGCTGTAGATATGTAGAAGAAAATTCAGGATAAGCTACCACGCCACTGTTATGTGCATTTTGTTATTTCATTTAATCAACAACAATTCTGGATTTTTTTTTATGCTGATAAGGCTGGTTTCATTAACATGTCAAGCGTCACCAACGGCATATCTCTGTCACCCGCATCTTACATCACACCGCCTTCAATGTAGTATCACGTTTATCCCTCTTTCAAGGCTGGTTGAGAGTATGAAAGTTTCCTAAAATGCAGTTTCTTTTTATTTATGCTTCGTAAAAAGTCAGTTAAAGCACAAAAGTGAATGGTTTTTCTTTTTTTATTCATTGGAAGATGTTTGCAAATCAAATGTTTGTCATTCATTAAAAAAAATGGAATTGGTGCTGTTCAGTTCAAGGGTGTTTGCACCATGGTTATTATCCCAAGAAACATGTAGTTGTATTCTTTACACCAGAACTCATTCTATTGGGTGAGTATCCTTTTGTAAATATGAATTTATTTGTAAAGTAGCTCTGTAATTCCCTTTAATGAATATTTTTTGGTATACATTTCCAGGTTTGCAAGTTTGGAATTCCATTTATTTGTTCTCACATCCACAATGGCACCCAAGAAAGGAAATAAAACATCCAAAACATCAAGTAGACCAGTGTTGCAGACTAAAAACATCTACAAGAATCCTAGTCAGACAAAAGAAGAAAAGGTTCTTCAGAAAAAGATATTGAAGGAGGTAAACCCTAAGCTTCTGTAATTCAGTTAGGTATTACCGGTATATAGGCGTTAGATGGAGAATGCAGAAAGCATTCTTTTTTGGTGGATAGATTATTTATTCATATTGAATTAGTATTTAGCATACACATACAGTATAATGAAGCCCTTTTGTAAACCTCATTTGTTTGACAAAATATGTGAAGTAATGAGAATTCACTTTGCACTATTGTTGACCATACCTCTACCAAAAATCTGTTGAATAAAAAGCAGTTAAATTTCTTTAAGTCCTTTAAACATACGATCAGAACCTTGACCTCTCATCTTATATTGGACCGAGGTAATTGGAATTACTTTATCTCAGTTTTCTGAATATAAATTTGGTTCTGAATTACTTCATTTGAATAATTTTACTATAGGTTTTGCATGAAACGATGCAGCAAAGAAGAGAGTATTGATATTTGGTAGTGTTGTAATACTGTAACTGTGTATGTGTAATTGTATGCCATTTTCATCTATATAGGTATGCTTATGATTATATTCTGTTCAGTTGTTAAGTATTCTGGTTATTGCTGTACAATATTTATTTTTACAGGGTTTGTCAAAAAAGGGAAAAGTTCCTATTGGTAACATAGCCCTTGAAAAAGGCAATGCTGCTTCATTTCAGAAGAAGAACAAATCAGTCAAGAAGAGATTAAAGAAGGTAAGTTTGGGAATGCTTACAGTATATCTGTACCATTGATAATTCCTCATTGAAAATAGTTTACAAAATGCTTCTGGTTTCCTTTTTTGTGCTATTTTAATCTTTTTTTTTTTTTGTTATTTGCTGGTGAAATTCATTTACATTCATTCTTTTTTAGCGAAAAGCAGTGTATCAATCAGGACCAGGAATCGTTTGTCTTACCAACTTACCACATGGTTTTTATGAAAAAGAGTTGATGATGTACTTCGGTCAGTTTGGCGACGTCAGTCATTCAAGAGTTGTTCGAAGTAAATTGGTAGGTTTTTCTTTTACTTATTACTGAGACTCTATATGCTATAAACTGTATTCGATATCAGTTTTTTTTTTTTATCATAATATGTCTTGTGTTATTGACAATTAATTTTACTAACTGTGATCTGCAGAAATCCTGTGTTAGATGATTTGTGTCCCCACAAATTACATACCTTTTATCTTCATCATTGCTTTATAAATTTCATTGCTGCACTAACCTATGTGTCATGTAGACATTGTGGTTATTCTCTACTTTTCATATCATTTCTACATACCCGAGTTAAGTCAATATGACTGGGTTTTCTTCTTGACCGTTAGATGTAAACCAGGGATAATTCAGGATACATTTCATACTTGAGCTTCATGTAGCTCGTATTTATGTACAGCATTAGCTACCTCAACATTACATGCAAAAACTGATCTGTACAATGTGTTGGAATGAGACGTGAAACAAGCTCGTCTAAAATTTAGGTTCTTTATTAGGTAAGGTTACAGTATAACAAGGAAAGTACATGAGAACAACCAAACTCAGAAAGGGGAAATGGCTTACTGAGTGTGTTCGGTTGCCAATTATCAATATACATGTGAGGCAAGATTATAGTTGCCACTTATCAATATACAATGTTATATACATGGGAGGTTAGAGTATGTTATGTAATGATAAATACCTGTTACATATGGATTATAGTATCTACGCAGTGTAGTGCTTTTTATGTTTTAAGCATTGAATTATAGATAGTGTGTAGTGCATTGGAGATGCAATATAGAATATTAATAAATAGTTTAACCAGACTGCTGAGTTAACAGTTGTAACTGTCTCAGAACTGCAGTACCTGTACTGTATATGCTGCTGACCTTTAACCAGACTGCTGAGTTAACAGTCAGAACTGTCTTAGAACTGCAGTACCTGTACTGTATATGCTGCTGAAGATCAAGTACCCCATCATCTTAAAAATACTCATTGTCAGTTTATATTATGAATTTATGTGTAGAATATTTAGGTCATTATTGAAATGATAAATGATGCATTGTATTCAGAGATACATGCTGAGGTTTTCCTTGTTCCTAAGTTTAAGGAATTTATAGTAATTTATAGTTGTCTCATTTTGTTTTACTGTCTGGATCATGCTGGGCATTTACTGTGAGAATTATACATATATATATCTAATTTTTTTTTTTTTTTCCTGTGTAGACTTTGTTATAGTTACTTGTTTTTAGGAAGGGCAAATCATTAAGTTTGGTAACCAGTAACATAAATCATTTTTTTATCCTTACCAAATTCCCAAAATGTTAATCTTTTGTGAAATTAGTGTCCCAAATTTTTACAAAGCAAATCACACTATTGAATATTCACAAACTTAGCAATAGTTTTCTTTTATTCCCGATTGTATAATGTAGCTATGGTATTATTTTGAAGCTGCATACTTGTACTTCACTGTACTGTAGTGTGTCCCAACTAGTGAGTTGAAGTTAGCTGGAAATGTTGTGGATGATATTTTCATTTTAACTCATCGGCAACTAATATCATCAGAATTGAAAAGGGATAAGATGGAAAATCATCTTGATGTATGTTTTACCCCATCAATTTTTCTCTTCCTCATGGGGTTAAGACATAAAATGAGTGATCCACTCTCTTTTGTCCTCTTCTTTTACTGTTTGAATTCATATAATGTCTAGATCTTCATCTATCTCCTTTTTTCAATGAGCCCCTGGGGCTTACTATAGGCCATTGTCCTTCTACTTCTTTATCTACTGTTTTTCTCATCGACTGTTCATTATCTTTAATTATTAAATGTCCAAACTATCTGTCAATGAGATATCTGTCTTTTCTCCAATCTCGCCCGTTCCTGATTTGTAATACAGTCTTCCTAAAGAATCTTAACATTTAACACGCACAAGGGATCTGTAAGTTATTTATCCAGATGAATCTGTCCTGTTTGCAACAAATGAGAGATCTTACTTTCATAGGTGGAGTCCACCCCAATTGCTCGCCAACTCTTTCATTAGGTGTCAGTAAAAACTGATTGAAGTTACTACTTTCCTCTCAGTTTCCTAAATCATTATATCATTAACATGTAACCTGTTTTATTTATTTTCTCTCAATTAAATTATTCCATAGCTCCTCTTTTACTTTTACATCCTTTCTGGAAGGCTTCTAAAGTAATGGCTTGTATCTTTGGAACATTAAAATTAAAGAATGTTTATTTATTAATTGTAGAACTCTTGCATATTTATATTAGTTTTTATTCTTGCCAAAAAATAACACATTAATTTGTAAATTATAGTTTTCTAGGAAGTTTCACCACAGTACTCATAGTCAGTGGTCTTTTTACTGATAAAGCAGTAAAATGAAGCAGAAAATGTAAGAAATATTTGATATGATGTAAATTTAGTTTGAAGGTCAGGTTTTTCTATAAACATTGTATTGTGGAAAGAATTTATAGTAAACCCCCCGTATTCGCATTCTCATGGTTCGCGGACTCACTCATTCGCCGGTTTCTCTGTGGAACATATCTAGCCATCATTCGCAGAAAGTTTGCCCATTTGCGGTATTTTTCACTGAGAAATATTCAACAATTACTGTATTTTCATATAATTTTCATGAATAAATGCATTTTTGTGATAAAACTATTAAAATACTCAGGTTCAGGTATAAGCATTTTTACAGGGTTTTTCTTGGTTTAAGCTATCAAAATGGGCAGTTCTAAGTGTTTTTATAGGGTTTTAGCATCAGAGATTTGACCTATTCATTGGGGTGTGGGACGTATCCTCCGCGAATACAGGGGTTTCACTGTACCTTAGATAATAGATTCAGACATAAATTATGAGTAACTCATGCGTGATTGCTTTCAAGGCCTTGTTTCTAGTTTTAGTGCAGTGCTAGTTTTTCTGACACTTTATTCATATTCCAGACTGGAAGAAGCTGTGGCTATGCATATGTGGAGTTCAAGGATGGAGTCGTTGCCAAAATTGCAGCTGAGACTATGAACAATTACCTAACATATGGGAAGTTAATCAAATGTAAGGTTTGGCTGTTTTGCAGAAAGTTTATCTTTAAAAGGTAAAACATTTTAGATTATATGAGTTAGACCAGCTGTTCTCTGATACAGAATTGATTTTCAAATCAAATTATCCATCAAAAATTACCTACCAGCTTTTGTTAGATGTGCATGCTCATTCCAGGTTTGCCATTGCATTACAGAAATTATTTGTTAGTATGGAAGTGAATGAATTCACTTACAGTTTTAGGTTCTGTTGTATATGTAGATGTCTGTGAGGGAAGATACAAATGCATTTATGAAGCTCAGAAGCAAGAAATGTTAAGTGTGGAAATGATATAATAAGCCAGGAAAACAAACAGTGCTTCAAATTCATATTCTGTGGCTGGAATGGACACACCCAGATAATGGGTTTCTAATATTGATGTAAGCTGGGAGGAGTCTATTAGAAAGGTTTATTCCCCCATAGTTGAGCAACTTTTATACTAATTGACTACAGTGTGCAATTAATTGTAAATAACTTTTGCCAACTCTCACTAATTGTTTTTAATATATCTTTTGAGGAAAATCATAAAGTGGGAAAAGAATGTTGACATGGTAATATGTTAAGGGGATGCACTACCAAGTGGAAAGTGTAAAGGATAATTGTAGGAGTTTGTCATAGAAGTATTGGAGGTGGTGATGGAGAAAAAATCTTCAAGATCAACAATAGTCAGTTTAGTTAGCATCATGCCTGGAAAACAGCACAACGGCTGGTCTTTATAATAAGGTAACTATAAGAAAAGTACCATGCATAAAGAATTAGGTTATAATATATATATATATATGTGGTTTTTGCAGTTAAACAAGCAAGTAGAAATGCTCTACAAAAGTAAAAGGTACTGAAAAAGCCCATTAAGAAAGTGATGTCACCAGATCAGAACACATCTACAGGAGAATGGAAACATTGGGAGTATATCAGAAGATCTTAAGATCGATGTAGGTGTCCATTAAAGATATGCACTGAGCCTTGCGTGATTTATTATAATAATGGACAATTTATTATAGTAATGGACAAAGCTACAAAGATGTGCAACAAGGTCTCACAATTGGGATCCTCAGTTTTTAGTTGACCTGGTGTTAACTGCATAATCTGAAGAAGTCACAGAAATACTTCAAGTTTAGAAAATTGAAATGAAGAAGAAAGGTGAAAGGTTTGAAAATCATTGTAAGCATAACTGAGCTTTGGAAACCAGAAGGAATTAATGGGAAAGAACATAGTTGGTAAAGTGTTCATGGTAGATGTTGTAAGGGTAAATTCAGTACTGTGTATTGAATGTATCAGATAATGTCACAGTTGCTCAGGATTGCAAAATATAAATGGAGTAAGGAATTTGTAAAGTCAAAAAACGTGTAAAATGAAGTGATGGAGAAAAGTAGTGGTACTACAGTATTAAGAGGAGGTAGAATATTCTGTTACCCTGGAAACATGCTTGGTTGAAAAGTAATAAAAGCATCAGCTGTGTGATGTGAAGTGGAAAAGGTCATGGTCTGTGGGTAAATAAAAGTAGATCATTTGTAGTAGAGTAAAAACCCATGATAGATAAGGTCTCTACTTCTCTGTATAAAAAGAAATGGTCACTTACAAAACAAATTTGATGATATTTCACAAAGAGAGCACATGCATGTTTTGAGAAGGGGAGAGGCTCATGTAATCAGAAAAATGGTAGATGAAGAAATAGCAGGGTAAAGTCTTGTAGGAATTCCTTAAAAAATGTGGAGAAATTACTTTGAAGAGCTGAACCAGATGTGAGTTACAGCAGTAAGTGCAAAATTGAAGAGAGGGATGAGAACTTGTATATCTAATGTCATAAAGGAAAACCCCCTAGGTAAAACCTATGGATATGAATATGTACTGAATGTTTTTTGATAAAACATTTTGTACAAATCCATTAATCATCAATAATGAGACTCCAGTTGTAAATGTTGCAATGAAGGATGCAGCTGCACTTGCCTAAACCATTGTACAGTTTCCATGACATCGTACTGTTGCCTCTACTGAGAAACACCCAGCTGAAGAGAGGTGGAAAGGGGGCCACTAAAAGTTATGATCAATGGCTTTGTATAATCATTTATTTTACTGTACAGACATTGTCATTACAGAACCTCAGTCACTGATATTCTGAAATTTATGAGGCAGGACAAAGCAGATGAGCTGAATGAGGAGAATATAGTAGCAAGAAGTCCAGTTCCAAAAAAAAAACAATTGTGGACTAGACCAAGTTCTCAGTAAATAATGGGATTGGTAATGGAAGGTGAATCTTAGAAAGTTACTTCAAGCTATCTATAACTTCAGTATGTCAATTCAATTCAAATGAATCTTGACAAGAGTGGGGATGAATTAGCTGCGTCCCTCTCTGCAGAAAGTACATGAGTACACAGCCAGAACTTTAGGAATGACATTATGAAGGTAAAACTTAGCAAAGGAATTTTGCTAATGTCAGGTGCTCACTCTAGGAGTGGCATAGTCCTTCACAATTGGATGAGTAATGGCAGTTAGTTACTGAAACAGGAAACTTCCAACATCTAGGGCTGAAGACCAAAAGACTCTGCAGGCTCTCTAACTTCCCAAAAGGATGATTAGGAATTACAAGGTTGAGAAGCAGAACATTGCTGATGCAGTGTTGTAGACTTAGGTCCTGGGACCATTGGCAGTAGGCAGCACGCCTAATATTATACTCTTATCAGTCCACTATTTTTTAATTTCTTTGTCTTAATAATAAAGTTTTGCAGCCTCTTCCTTGGGCCTTTCTGTTTTTTATGTTAATGGTCAGCAAGGTTTTGTAAAGGAGACATTCCTGACTGTGCCACAGGTTTTTTTGAACTCCCTTAAGCCCTTAATGGCAGTTGTACTGCTTTTACTGTTTCTTTCTCTTGTTTTTACTTCATTGAAAAAGAAAGCCTTAGGGCCAGCCATATTGGTCTAGAAACATGACTCCGATTATAACATATTCACTGTCTGTTTTCTAACTCAATCTTTGAAGATGAGTGCATTTCATATGTAATATTAGTAAAAAGCTTTGTCACTAATAGAATACATTCCAGATTAGTATTGTGTTTAATTAGCGGATACCATTGGAAGGAAGAATGCCATCTCTTCTTTTGGTATAGCTTTTCAAAATTCGCCTGAGATTCCTACAGTAAATGGAGTTCAGCTCTTCTCTCCCCTATGATTATGAGCTACTAAGTCAGTCTTTGATGTGTGGTCTAACTTCACTTACCAAATTCCCATCCTCATGGTTCTCACGACTATATCTGTCTTCATAAGCGAAGTAAAACCTTAAGACCATGTGCAATCAGGAGAGCCTTAGTTTATTAAGCATAAGAGAGACATTTTTTACCTATTTCCTATTCAAATTAGGAAAATCTTATATGACTGACTAAAAGGGCTAATTTACAAAATTCTGTGTTGTGTGCAGTTAGGGTTTTCTTTACATTGCCTGGTAAAAGTTGCTGCACTGTTGATATGATTATTGCCTGTTAAAAATTGCTGCACTGTTGATATGATCATACAAACAACTCACTTCACAGAACTTGTTCAGCAGAAGTTTCAGGTAGCATTTTTTGTATATGTTTATTAGTGTGCACAGGAAAGCTGTGTCCCTACTTATAACCATCCATCTATGTGGCTGAAAAAATCCTGTATAAATGCAGTAAAAAAAACTGAATGGCAAGGTGAAAGCCAGAATAAGAATTTCAAGGTATTAAAAAATTTAATATAGCTTAGGTCATTGAAGTGTTAAGGGGAAAAACAGAAGTAAGGTAAAAAACACGTAGATGAAAATAGCTAGCTAGCTAAAAAGCACTTTGCTACAAACATTGAAATGTTTGTTTATAACTGGGATTACTATACATTTATGTATTTAGTGTATTACCTATTCATGTAAGTTACAAGAGAATTGTTAGTACAGAATTCAGTAGAAAATGGATCATGCTCAAGGAAAGACGTAAGCAATCACTTTTCTCTGAATTTTTTTTACCTTTTGAATTAAATTGTGCTTTATTACGTGTATCATTATTTTATTGTTATTGTTAACTGCAATGGGAGGTAACCAGACAATACTGCCAAGATCTGCCCAGTCAGTCAGACTGGAATGCAGATGTATGTTGGAGAAAGACTTCCCTAATTTGTTCTTATTTCTTGCAGGTAGACTCCTAACATACACCAAAAAAAAGTCAGAGAAATTATTTGGTGAAGAGGCATTTCTTCCTGAAAACTGCCCAAAAGTTTTAAATAGAGGAAAAGCCATTAAAAGTGTAAGTATGTCTGCTGTGTTGAATTTTCCTTTAACACTAGAACTTACTCTTTCTTGATTCATGCATAAAGTTTATCAAGATACATGTGTACAATTGAACATTGAAGACATAAAGGCCTCCATTACACAGTTCATACTGATAGCTGCAAATAAACATCTGTTGCAGTATTAGTTGCACTCATATAATGAAACAAGCCATTTTGCTTGACCCAGTAGTGTTCCAGTTGTTTCATAACAAGTCCATCGGTCCTAATTTGCCTGATTAGTAGTATTAAATTCCAAAATGATACAGCTTCTGAAGTCTTGAAGATATAAGAATAGCTGCAAAACCAGCAGATAGAGAGAGAATGTGTGTGTAGACAAGTTTGGAAATTATCATTTCATTCTGTTTTTTCTTTTCTATGTAGCATTTTGCCAATTACTCCTCTGTGTCTGTAATTCAGCCTTTCCTTTTCTTTAATTGTTCTTTTTTGTTTTTGTTCAGTTTCTTAGCAGGGTTAGCCTCTTTCACTTTGTTCTGGACAGTTACCTTTCTTTATCCTTTAACTACCATTAAGTAAGAGGTAGTTTGTTTTAATTTTTGTTCAAGGTTATTTCGCTCTGCTTGTTTGAGTACTGGTGATATGTTTTGTAACAAAGCTATACTGTGAATGTTTGCTTGTGTATTTTTGTGCTTAATAGCTAATATAGGGCTGTATGCCTTAGTATTTAATAATTGTTTTCTACCCCTTCAAATTGAAGTGATTTATTTGATCAGACCCATCTTGTTCCCTCATAATTTGTACATTAACTGAAAATATGTTTGATTCTACATCATTACTGAGCTTCTGCCATATAAAGTCCAATTGTATGTTTAATGTATGAGGTATTTGTTTACCATTGTTGAAAATGAAAGTGTTACAAACAGGAGTATCTCAAAAAGAAAAGTATCAAAGGAACTGAAAACTAGAAAGTTATGAATTAAATTTTTTATACTTAAAAGGCTTTAAGCTATGCCATTAAGTGAATAGAAATGTGTCATCTCAAAAATGTTCCTATACTTTTCATTATTATTTCATATCAGAATCTGTAGAATGTGAAAGATTAAAGATGTTTTAATAAATAACTAAGCTCTGTTATTATACTGAAATCTGTCAACAAAAGTAATTTTTCCTAATGCAAAGGGTATGTGACTTATTAATACTTGCTAATTGCTCATAAATCTGTATTTTATAATCATGAAGTTTACCTAAGTACAAATACTTCCATATGTAATTACAGTAATGATATTTGATTTTACTGTATTTTCAGTTGAATGCTAGGCGCACTATGAAACAAGTAAACTCAAGGGCAGTGAGAGTTATGCAGAATTTCAATAAGAAGCTAAAGATGCTCCAGGAACTTGGCGTGAATTTGGACCTTGATATAGTAAGTGTTTTTTTTTTTTTTTTTTTTTTTTTTTTTTTTTTTATGAGTTCCCATCCTTTGTTGTTAGTGGTTGTGAGTTGGTCTTGGTTGTTTTTAAGAACAGTGGCCTTTGCTGTTGTTGTTGAATGACCATCTCATAATGTAGATGCCAGTTACTTGGTTCCATCTGTAAATTTTGTTCATGATGAACCCATTAATCATAAATACCCTTACTTCCATACAACCTCATCCCAGTCTCATTAACTTGTTAGATTTGAAAATGCAAAGACCTCAGTGCACAAGGTGTTGCCTTCATTGGTGGGACTCGGATGTTTTTCAGTTTTTTATTTTCCAGGATTCAAGCTTTCATGGAGCTTTGTGCTTTTAAGTTCCATCTTTTTATTAACTTTATAATCTTATTATTTGGGATGAATCTCACCTACTGTTAAAGTTAGCTTATATCTCCCTGCCGATAGGCGAGTCAGCATTCAAACAAAAGATCGACTGGTTGCCCGGATGACTTGTCTGGTGCACTTGTTCTCCACCAGGTATGTTTTAAATGTTTTATCTCTTGGCAGAATTCTCCTTGCTGCCATTGTGTGCAGGTGCTTGATGGTATTCCATGGCTGTTTGCTGCTATCACAGTACTGTACATTTATTTTCCCTATGATGCCTCCGCCGGAATCAAGGCTAAGAACGTCAGGTCCTGTAGGATACAAGCACTTAATCGGTGCTTAAATCGTCTTCAGTAGAAGATTCGATTTTCTCTTTCCTGTGAAGAGACAAACTCGAGACTGACAAGTGCTGTGGACATGCTGAAAGAGTCTGAGTTTAGATTCTTGAAGTTTTATCTGTTATTGAACTTTTGCTCAGTATATTGCCTCTTCTCTGCGTCAGCTTAGAGAGGTTTAGGCGCCAGCTTAGTGTGATTTTTGCACAAGCTTAGGGAGTTTGTGAAGCCAGCTTTAAGGGTTTTTGGCACCAGCAGGAGTTTAGCAAGGAAGAGTGTTAGTTTTTAACTCGTTTTTGAGCTGCAGGCCAATGTTCTCGTGCTTATACTAAGTTGGTTTAGAAGAAGTGAGAACACTTATGCTCCTATCTGTAGTAAAGGCTTTTGCTGCACAGGTTAAGGCGATAAGGTACGATATATTGGTACAAGTCTTGTTTTATACCTTTTGGGGTTAAGTTCAGCCCTCAGGTTCTGGGAAATGGCCAATTGCAAGCCTCATGGCATGCTTGGTGTAACGGTCCTTTTCCTCCGTTACTAAAAATTAAATAACTTTATCAAACTCTGTTCACAACCACAAGCTAAGTCACAGTCAGTGGAATAGCTCTCAAATAATATTAATAGTGCAAAAATCAATTCATGGGGAAAAGTGGAAACACCACAAAAACACTTAAATTTAATACAAAAATATGCAGATAGAAGTTATTCCTGAACTCGAATACAATTATTAATGAACACCAATCAACCTGAAAGATTTTATAAACCAACACACTTACCCCAATTAAGACAGAAAAAGCAAAGATACATCCACAAAGAGAAGGGGGTTCAGATAGGAGAAGGTATTCGAAAGTAAGAACAACCTATCAATTACAAACTAATTAATCTAATGATAATTCCCTCCTCCGAAACAGTGGAGCAGTAGCCGTGATCTCCTTAATCATATATTGCTGTCCTTTGTAACACTGGAGTTATAGCCGTGATCTTTTAGATACTTATATGTCTCTGCGTCCAGAGACAAAAGTGAGGGGCGAAAGTGGTGAAAGCAAATGAATATAATTAGGGTACTCGATAGGACCCATCCAACAGCGATCCTACGTCCACAAGGATGATCCTCCAGGAAACCGGGACGTCCAAATGAGACCAATCAAAGATTGCCTGACTATTCAAAAAAATATCATTCACTTATACCTTGGCTAAGCGAGAGCCCCTCGACATTTACTGAGCCGAGGGTGAGGCTGGATGAAGTGTAACCTTTAAGTAATAGTACATCCAAGCAGGCGATTAGAGTAGCAAAATCAGCAGTCACCAGGAGTAATAAGGCTCAGAGATCAACTGACTCCTTCAGTCGAAAAAATCTCCGACACAGCCATGGTGACAGCACCACTCGCTCACAAATATATGAAAAGACAGAATGGTCATTAGTGACAATTACTAAACAGACAAACCACCTGGGAGGAGGAAAACAAACTAAATGGATAATAATACAGTTCATATGCTTTACAAAAACTAGAATAAAATGACTAATTATAAATAACACAACAAAGTGACACTCCCTCCCAAAAGAAAAAAAATATATATATATAATATTTTTTTTTTTACAGTAAATAACTTGGAATATTTAAAAAAAAACTAAATAGTCATTGAAAAGACCGATAAAGCCAAGCACAAGGTTTTATGCAACCCTGTAAGGAAAAAACAAAGGTATGAATTTGCAAAAAAAAATAAAACTTACAAAACCTGATATCCAACAGGAGGGGTGGCAAAGGAACAAGGATGCAGCTCACAAAGGTATCTAAGTTAAAATATCATTAATACAATGGAAAATCTATAACACAGAAAACCTCAAAAACCATTGCTAAATATATTATTTTAAACCGAAGAGCTTCAAAACTCTCACATAAGTATACGCATAATTAAGAGCTACAATGCTCTAATCCGATTCCATATAACTGTTCATAGGTCATAATTTACACACTCAACGTTGTTTCACTTTGTTTCACATCGCTCATTGCAACAATGTTCAGCGAACCAGTCCTGATAACACAGTGACAACACTATATCACTATAAAAGTGTCCTGCCGAATACATACACTAACACTGGACAACACAGAGAAAACCAACACAGTTTTCCCTATTGCGCAATCCTATTACAAAATTTCGTGAAGCGTAATTATGCCTGAAAACCAAGAATGCCCGGATTAGTAGCTGTCCGCTAACAATGTAAATTCTCGATTAATATCCTAATCACCAAATTAATCACCTCAAGATAATATTATACCATGTGCCAAAGACCAACAAATACCAACATCATTGTATACCAACATCATTATATAATACTTTTCAGTAACAATTTTACGATATTACCCATTTGTTTCTTACAACACTCATTCCATAACGCATTAGAAGTACTTCACCAACCTTCATTACAATAAACATTGTCACAAAATATAAACACCGAGTAGCACCTTCTACCTTTACCTAAGACCTCAATATTAAACTAATCTTAATTTTATAGCCCAAGGCATTTAGAGAACTCCTGTAAAGGAAAATTATAATTAATACATATTTGTTATACACTCATCTACTCTTACAATACAAACCTAGCACCTACTTCAACAGTACACACACCGTAACTAGAACGATACAGATACTACCTTAATATCCGTGATAGCCCTCTGCAAGAATCCTTCCCCTACTCAACGCTGCTAGAGAGAACATCGGCCACAACGTTGTCTTTTCCCGGGACATGAGTGAACTCTAGATTCCACTCCTGTAACATGAGGCTCCAACGCATCAGACGTTGGTTTTTATTTTTGTATCTATTGATGAAGGTCAAGGGGTTATGGTCAGTCATAATCTTTATTGAGTTCCTGTGGAAGAAAGATAAATGGAAAAAATTATTAATAGCCAGAATGAGTGCGAGTGTCTCCTTCTCGACCGTCGAATATTTTCGTTGAGCGGAATTCAATTTCTTTGAGAAGAACGTGACCGGGTGAGAAACGCCTTGCTCGTTGTTCTGTAATAAGACCGCTCCGACACCGACATCACTTGCGTCAGTGGCAAGCACAAAAAGGCAGGTCGAAACCGGAGCCCTTAAAACGGGAAACTAAGAAGCACACCTTTTAAACACTCAAATGCCCTTTTTGCGTTTCAGGAGTCCAATTAAAAGGAACAGTTTTCTTCAACAAATTAGTGAGCGGATCAGCAATGTCAGAAAAATTCCTTACAAATTTGCGATAATAACCAACTAGACCCAGGAATTTTCTGACATCTTTAATGACACTTTGGTATAGATATTTTCTCAATGGCCTCTACATTGGCTTTTTTAGGTGCCACCTTACCGTCACCAACCTCATGCCCTAAATAGATTACCTTCCTTTGACAAACTCACTTTTTTTCAAATTAATTACTAACCCAGCCTTTTTAAAACCTCAAATAAAGCCCTAATACGCTTCAGACCGTTTCCCAGTCATCGCTATAAATTACGATATCATCAATATGTGTAACCTTCAAAAACCATACACCGATGTGTTCATTAAACGTTGAAACAGCAGCAGCGTTTTTCATACCGAACGGCATTACACGGCATTGAAATAACCCTTGTGGAGTCACAAAAGCAGATAAAGCCCTGGCCTGCAATTTTGATAAAGGAACTTGCCAATACTCCTTTAGCAAGTCAAATTTACTGATAAACTTTGATTTTCCCATGCATCGATACAATCTTCAATCCGAGGCAAGGGATAACAATCTGTCTGCGTGATTTTTAACTTTCCTATAATCGAAGCACAAACGAAAATCACCATCAGGCTTTTTCACCAACACTACCGGAGAGGACCATGGAAATTTTTACTCAGCTCTATTAAACCATGCTTTAACATATAGTCAATTTCTTTGGCTACTACCTTAGCTTTAAAAGGGTTTAACCTATAAGGGGACTGTTTTATGGGGGTGGCAGCCTCCCACGTCATGTTCCAAAATAGATTTCCAACCTGGTACCTCTGAAAACAATTCTTTATAACCCATAACCAGTTTTCTTAAAGATTTTTCTCGCTACTGAGATGGGAGACTAAACCATCAAAGTTCTCCAAATAATTCTTATTACTAGACAAGCAAATTTCATTATCATAATTATCATTATTAAAACCCTCTGAAAAGGAATAAAGATTATTATTATGTGAAACACCATCCGTAATAGCTGCTATCGAATAACTTTCTCTTTTCCTTATATGCTTTTAACATGTTAACATGACAGTATTGGAAAGGCTTTTTTTTCCAGAGTTTCAACTAAAATATTTAATTTCACTAACTTTTTCAAAATTTTCCATGGTCCAGAGAAAGAAGCTTTAAAGAATTACCAGGCAATGGCAAAAGTACCAAAACCCTATCGCCTAACAAGCTGAAATTACGACTTTAGCCTTTCTATCAAAAAGTATTTCATCCTTCTTTGACTAGACAATAAATTTTCTAGCAAATTTCAAGCCTTTGAACAATTTGTCACCCAAGTTTTGTAACATAATCTAACAAGCTGATGTCGGGGGATATCACCTTCATTTATGTTTCTTACCACATCAAGAGGACCACGTTACAACAATGTCCAAAGACCAAATCAAAGGTGACAAACCTAAGGACTGACTTGAGCCGACATGAAAGGCAAATAATAAATAAGGCAATTCCTTGTCCCAATCGGATCCATGAGTTAAACAATATTTCTTTATCATTGACTTCAGGGTCTGATGGAACCTCTCCAGAGCACCCTGACTTTCTGGATGATATGGGAAGAAGTCACATGTCTAATGCCCAATTCATTCATCTTACCTTTGAAATATTTACTAACAAAAATTAGTCCCACAGTCTGACTTACTACTGTAGTTTAGTAAGCCCAGACTGTCAGACTTTCAAAGTTAGTTCACTCAAATTTTTTTTGTCAATTGAGAACTGAAAATGACTTTTTTATAATAAAATAAATTTTTAATTACAGGTAGTCGCCGACTTACGACCTATTGTGACTTACGACTTGACCGACTTAATGCACCATCAAGACAATATAATAATATATAATATTTAATTTTATATATTTTGCTAAAAAATCATTAATGTCTCACGATACTTTTTTCTAAAGAGCCAGTCGCACTCATATCCGAGATGCTCAGCTTTCGGCAGCATTGTGTGTTTGTGTCGTTCAAAATGGTAAAAGATTCATATTTTTGTAATGTATTTTGTATTTCTATTTTTTTTGCAAATAAATGTAATAACAAGAAAACCGTATTTGATGGCTTATAATACGCATGTCTGCATAGGACGACCCCAATTTCAGCAGGACACTGAGGAAAAAAATAAGGTTTCTAGCCTATGCTCAATATGATTTTGGTAAGTAAAACTGTAGTATTAGGTTATATGCATATTGTTTCTTACCAACATCATCAACAAAACATTAATAAAGTATTTATTTACCATATTTATATTTATCAAAATATGTTTATACAATCAGCCATTTAAGATCGAATGTTTCGTCTGAAAGGAAAAGCTACCTCATTAGGGTTACCAATAGATCGCAACATATTCATTTGTAAACATTGTTTAGGGCCAGAATCAACAAAAACATTAATAAAGATGTTACCTACAGTAATATATTTATATATATCCATTATATATTATAAATGTATGCAATCTAAAATTCAATAAATAAAAAATGTTTCTATGTAATTCACTAGTCGTGAGCAATTGAACAAAGCCATGTTATTATTCTTAAAAGAGAATGCCTAGCGCAGTTACTAGGAAGTATCAACTCAACGAAGCCTTGTTATTATGCCTAAAAGAGAATGGTAGCAGGAATTGTCAACCACCAATTGATGAAGCCATGTTGTTAGACCAAAAGAGAATGTTAGCAGGACATTGCCAACTACCAACTGAACGAAGCCTTGTTATTCGTTTTCTCTCGAGATAATCACCAATTAGGTGGTTCAACTTATCTGTTTATATCTATAAATGTGGAATGAAAAATCCGCTAAGATAATAGCGATAATGATATTAACATTTTAATGAAAATATCGATAATAACAACGTAGATATTGATTATAATACCAGCAGTAGTAATTGCGGTGATGGTAAGTGTGATAATGATAAATAATTATAATAAACTTTGTTTTTAATAGGTTACTAGGATAACACCGAATTTTTTAAACTAGGCTACAACATCTACGTGATGTTTCATGTATAATATTGTCGGCCAAAATTCTTAAATTTTGAGCCTACATTATGTACATAGGAAGCAGGGGATTTTTTTAGGCCATTTTTTTAAAAAAGTGCATCTTATACGCCGTCAAAACGGTATGTATTTAATTCAAACCTATAAATAAACAAAAGTAAATAACAACCGTCATACGTGTAACTATCAGATTGGCAATGCAAATGCTGGATAAGAAAATGTAAACAGACCAGACAGATGGTTTTGAATGCCTACAATAAAAATGTTAAATACAGTAATAAAAGTAAGTATTAATCAAGGAGTTCAAGCATGATAAGATTTCATATGCTAAACGTAAAAATAGGTACTATACATGCACATTTTTTGGATAATATAAAATGTATATGAAAGGCAGTCATACTTAGGAGATATGATGGATAATATAAGTAGGTACAGAATACATGTACATATGTGGTTGGCCGACTTACGGCGAGATCGACTTCCGTCCGCTCTGTCAGAACCTAATGCCGTAATCAAAGTCGGCGACTCACCTGTATAGGCAGTCCCTGATTATCGGCAATCGGTTTTTCGGCAGTTGTCTAGCGACGACGATGATTGGATTTTCGACACCGATTCCCAGTTACTGGCGCTGATCCTCAGTTATCGGTGCTGCTGATCCCCGGTTATTGGCGCCAATAACCGAGGATCGGCGGTGCTATCGCCAATTTTCGGTTGTCGGCGATTTTCGGTTATCATTACGCTATTAGTTTCTTTTAACGGGCAGCTTAAAATTTTGAAGTTGCGGGCCACACCAATTTGTTTTGGTTATGGCAATGTGTCCCGCCCACTTTCAGGTGTAAGAGAAGGTACAACATAGTAAAGAGCTTCAATTTGTTTATGCCCTTATGTCCAAGTGGGGGAGGCAGGTGGGCCCGATCATGTAATTACAAGGTAAAGTATATATAAAACTTCATTTTATTATAAAATGTCATTTTTATATAAGTAATTTACCCAGTAATTACATAGCTGATTCCCACATTGAATGGAGGTGGGAATGTTAGACATATCTACCCCAAAACATTATTAATAGTAATGAGTTTGAGAATAGAAATTTACTAACACTGAATCAATGTTGTTGAACCTTACCTGATAGGAGAGCTGCTAGAAGTAGATACTGCCTCTGGTTGGCGCTCATCTTATCCAGTAGAAGTGAGGCGGTAAAGCCTTGAGGGCCAACTACTACAGTGGGTGCTTTGTAGTGATGGACTAAATCCCGAAGGCTAGCAAAGTTCAACAAAATGCCCCTGCCCAGGGCCCAGTACCACACAAAATAACCAGAGTAAATAGTCCCCATAACCACCCAAAAGCCAAATTAAAAACACCAATACCCAACCATAAAAACCAAAAGACTGAGGGTACTCCACTACAAGTACTCCCAGGCTCCCCAAAATCTTAACACCCTAAGCAAGGCAAAGAGATTAAAGAGAGGACTTTGCTTTCTACGTTTCTTCACCCAACACCACGCCAGACGGGCAAAACGGACTCAAGGTACTGCACTGATTGTAAGTAGTCTCAATATCACTTAAATAATGCGATGCAAAAATCGACTTGCACTTCCAAAACGTCGCTTGCACAATTGACGTGAGTGATAAATTGCACTTAAACGCCAAAGACGTAGCGACCGCTCTTATCTCATGGGGTTACCTTGTAAGCAGAGAGAGAGTCTTCGCTCCCCATGGAAGGTGCTTCTGAAATCAGGTTCCTCAGAAAAAAATGCAAGGGCATTCTTAGACAAGGGTCTGGAGGGATATTTCACAGAACACCAAAGATTCCTTGAAGTATCACGAATGTCCTTCGTTCTGTGAAGATAAAACTTAAGGGTCCTTACTGGACAGAGTTTTCTTTCTTCTTCAGATGGCCCTACTATCTCGGACAAGCTCTTGATCTTAAAACAACGAGGCCATGGATTTGAAGGCGATTCGTTCTTAGCCAGAAAGTCTAGGGAAAAGGAGCAAACTGCATTCCCCTGAGAAAATCCGATGTTTCTGTCTAAAGCATGGATTTCACTGGATCTCTTGGTGGTGGCCAAGGTGACCAGAAAAAGAATTTTTCTGGTTAGATCCCTTAAAGAGATAGATTGCATGGGCTCAAAACGTGAACTGGACAGCCACTTAAGTACCATGTCCAAGTTGCAGGACAGCAAAGGTTTTTCTTTAAGCTCTGCGGTATCAAAGGACTTAATAAGGTCGGACAAATCCTGGTTAGACGATAAGTCCATTCCTTTATGGCAGAAGACTGAGCTAAGCATAGCTCTGTATCCTTTTAATGGTAGAGGTGGAAAGTCCTTTAGCGGAGCGTAGGAACAAAAGAAAGTCCGCTATTTCTGCTACAGAAGTGACAGAAGAGGACACATTATTTCGTTTGCACCAGGACCTGAAGACGGACGACTTAGCCTGGTAGACATTATCTGATGTCTATCTTCTACACTTCGCAATTGTGTCTGCAGCCGCTCTTGAAAATCCCTTCTTTCGGAGCAGTCGCCTAACAGTTTGAATCCTGTTAGGGCCAGAGAAGATAGGTTTTGGTGGAACCGACGGAAGTGAGGTTGTCTGAGAAGTTGTTGCTTCTGTGGCAGCAGTCTTGGGAAGTTCGCAAGAAGTTCTAGTAGATCTAGGAACCACTCTTTTGCTGGCCAGAAGGGGCTATCAAGATCATGGACAGGTTTTGATGAGACCAGAATTTGTTGATGACTTGTCTCACTAAACTGAATGGGGAAAGGCATACATATCTTTGTTCAACCAATCCTGCAACACTGCATTGGTCGCCCATGCCAAGGGATCTGGTACTGGTGAGCAGAAGAAAAGTTGGTGACTCCTGGAGGAAGCAAACATATCTATCATGGGTTTCCCCCAGAGCTTCCACAGATCCAGGCAAACCAACGGGTCTAATGTCCACTCTGTGGGAAGGATCTGCCTTTGACTGCTCAACTCATCTGCCAGAATGTTGAGTCTCCCCTGGATAAAACATGTTGTCACTTGAGTGTCATTCTGGTGTAATCAACGAAGAAGACCCCTTGCTGCTTTTGTACAGGGAGAAAGAGTGGGTTCCTCCTTGTTTCTTGATGTACGCCAGTGCTGTCGTGCTGTCTGAATGCACTGCTACTGTCCTCCCCTGAATTTCTGACGCTGAAGCACTGCAGCCCAGAAATATAGCCTGTAACTCTTTTACATTGATGTGCCAGTTTTGCTGTTCCTGAGACCAGGTCCCCGACACTTCTTTTAACCCAAAAGAACTCCCCAACCTAGGTTCTACGCGTCTGAAAAGAACTCTAGGCTGGGGTTCAGAGGTTGAAGAGATTTCCCTTCTGATAGTCTCTTCCTGGAATTCCACCAACGAAAGTCCTCCTTGATTTCTACCGTTATCAGGAACACAAACGAGTCCGGAAACTTTTTCCTGTTCCAGCTGGCTCTGAGAAAGAATTGGAGAGGTCTCAGGTGGTCTTCCCAATGACGAATTGTTCCATGGATGAGAGGGTGCCTAGAAGACTCATCCACTCATTGGCAGAGCAAAAGTTTAGATCCAGAAATTCTTCCATTGCCTGGAGACATTTTTTCTATTCTCTTTGGGACTGAAAAACCTGAAAATCCCGAGAGTTGATCGTCATTCCTAAATAAGGAAGTCTCCTGAGAAGGCAGGAGAGACTTGTCCCGATTGATGAGAAAGCATTGCCAATTCTTGGGCCAAGAGAAGAGTCATGTGAATGTCCTCCGTACAATGAGCTTTTGAGTGGGAACGTAGTAGCCAGTCGTCTAGATATAGGGAGATCTTTATCCCCTTCAAATGAAGCCATTTCGCTAGGGGAGCCAATACCCTGGTAAACACTTGCTGCGCTGTTGAGAGACCGAAGCACAACGCCCGAAATTGGAACACCTTGCCCTGAAACACAAACCTCAGGTACTTTCTCGAATTCGGATGCACTGGAATGTGAAAGTATGTGTCTTACATGTTGATGGACGCAAGGACCGACTGGTTTGTTTCCATCTTGAATGTTGTCTTTTGACAAAGACATTTAGAGCACTTATGTCCAAAACGGGTCTCCAGCCCCCGATGACTTGGGCACTACAAAAAGACGGTTGTAGAATCCTGGAGAATGAATGTCCTCTACTACCTCTATAGCCTCTTTCTGAACAAGGGACTCGACCTCTAAGCAGAGAGCAGCAAATCTCTGTGAGCCTGGAGAGTAAGCTGTCAATTTGACAGGCTTACGGATTAGAGGAGGTCTGGTTCAAAAAGGGGATAGTGTAGCCCTCCTTCAGGAAAGACACTATCCAAGGTTCCACTCCCTTTGTTCCCACCGTTCCCAAAAGCGGAGGAGCCGCGCTCCTACCTGAGTACGGAGGACTATGGTTTCATTTCTTGGAGTAAGACTTGGAGGCGGACTTCTTGATGGAATGCTGTAAGAAATGGGTATATGATCTTGATCTAGTTTGAGATCTAGAACGGGAGCTCCGAAAGGGAGTAGGTTGCAGTGTAGACGATGATCTGGGAGAAAGAGTTGAAGAATCCTTGGGGCATCTCGTAGATTGGGAGAGCAGGTCCTGAGTGTTCTTCTTTTGTAGGTCAGAGGCGATGTCCAGAACTATAGCCTGTGGAAAATGATACATCTTGTCCAAGGGGGAGAATAGGAGGGCAGGTCTCTAAGACGGAATGACGTCTTTTGACGTAAAAGAACACCAAAGCTCTCTTTTCTTAAGTACTCCCATGGCATACAGACTAGCTAACTCCTGCGTACTATTGCGAACGCCCGTTAATACAGGAAAGTACTCCTAAGAGATCCGACGAGATTTCGTGAGGTAACAAGGAGCACTCTCTAAGTTTGCACGCCAGAGTGCCCACCGCCCAGTCTAGGAAGCTCATCACTTCGAACACCTTAAAAATATTCTTGAGAAGGTGTGCAAGCTCCGAGGCTGAAAACAATTTTGGCTGAGGAGAATGCTGATCTCCTAGCTGAGTTGATAACGCCAGAGAAGTCTCCCTGAGAGGAGGCAGAGATTCCCAGGGAAGGAGCTTCTCCAGTCATGTAATCTAGATAAATTGGAAGGTGGGAAACAAAAAACTGCTTTGCCTTGTTCCCTCTTCTCAGAAAACCACCCTTCTACTTCATCCAGTGCCTTCTTTGCTGAAGAGGAAAGAACCAATTTCAGTAATTTCAAAGAACCGACTGAAGGGGCTTCCATAAAGAAAGTCTAAGCAGGAACGGAGGGAGTGGCTGGCGAAAAGAAGCTTGGATAAACTGCTAGCAGGAACCTTAACAGCGCAGAGTACGCTGACGAAGGAGCATCTTGCTCTGGAGCAACCTCTTCCTCAGAAGAGACAGGAGAAAGTGATAAGTCCGCTGTCGTCTGAGCTGTAGGAGGAGCCTTCTGAAGCAAACTGAGAATATTATCCAGTTTGCTCTGAATCAGGTCAACTGGAGGAGGAACAATGTCCAAGACGACACTACTGAAGCGGTGGAAGCGGGCCAATGGGGAGGGATGGAGGCAGGCAGTAGCACAAAACCTGTTGGTGCCGTGGGTGCCGCTCAACCGCAAACGGGAGTTTGGGCGTTTCGACGCTAGTTGCTGGTGCTGATTGTAGAGATGAAGGTGTTGGGTTTGCAACTCCTGATGCAGTAGCTCCTTTATTCGACAACGAACCTCTCCACACCACAAGGTGCTTAGATGCCAATTTACGACCGTCGTCAGAAGAAGCAGAAGAGAATTGTTCCGGGGTATCACAATGACTACACGATGGGCGCAGCTGAATCCTTGCCCTTCTTACAAGGAACAGGGGAAGAAATCTCAAACTCCACTGCACGCCTTTTCAGCGGGCGTGACTTGTCCGCATAGCGCCGTGCACACCAGGGACTAAAATCTTCGGAGTTGGAGGACATACACTGAGCACTCACTTGAAGGCCTTTCCAATGGCCTTTGGTTGCAGTCTGGGATTCATCAACAGACTGAACCAAGGGGGTGGCTGCTCAGGGGCAGACCCCACCGACCTCCCTTAGGCTGCCAGTTTGACTCCTCCCAGGTGCTGGGGAGTATGTCAGGGACCTTGGCCTAGGAGAATCAACGGGGCCGAACAGTCACCACCTCCACTACCACTGCACTTGCACTGGGTGCCACAGGGCGCTCTGACTCACTTTTATCCATTAGCTTTTTCACCAATGCTGCTAATATAGCGATTGATTGCACAATCAATTAATTCAAAACGAGTGTCGATTTTCAATTCCAGACTGGCGATGGTGTTGGGGTCAGAAATGTGAGAGCCAGGTAAAGGAGAGGGTTGCACAGGTGGAGGAGATGGAACGGGATCAGAAGAAATTACAGGTGCACTTGCATCCTACTTAGCAGATGAATCCTGACTAGCTAAAGCTTTACTAGATTCCCTAGCCATAGTTTTCCTCTTCCTATCTCTAGCTAGTTTCTTAAGATGTGAATCTAAAGTCTTCCACTTCTTTAAATCCCAGTCACTACACTCCTCACAATGAATATCTACTGAACATGTTTGTCCCCAACATTGAACACAAACAGTGTGAAAGGGTCATCTTTAGATTCTTTATTGCAGTCTAGTATTGCAGCCTTTGCTACAACACCTAATACTAGAACTACTAGTGTCAGACATCCTGGAAAATTCTAATCCTGGAAAAGTCTTATTTAAGTCCAAAAAACGGGCAAAGAGTCGTAAACCAATGATCAAAACTTGCCTAACACTATGTTAATTATGCCGAAAGGCTACGAAAATAAATACTTCACCAATCAAAGATAGAGCGAACAACCTGCAAAGTATAAATTTCAAAATTCAAGTTGCTGCCAACCACAGTCCTTCAACCACAGCCGGCAGAAACAAATTGAAGCTCTTTGCTATGTTGCACCTTCTCTTACACCCGAAAGTGGGCGGGGCATGTCGCCATAACCAAAACAAATTAGCGTGACCTGTTATTTCAAAATTTTAAGCTGCCGGTTAAAAGAAACTAATAGCTATGTAATTACTGGGTAAGTTACTTATACTGTATAAAATTTCAAGTTTTAAAACTTAGCTAAATGTAGCAAACAGTTCCATCTGTTAAACCTCAAAAGCATGACTATTCACATAAGACAAAAAAATTCTGAAAATGACTTAAATGAAGATCAATCAACAGATATTCAGGCAAAGATCACAAGACAGAAATAAATGGAGAGAACTTCTCTTTCTAAATCTCTAAAATGACTGAAAATCCAAAGTCAAATAGGCTAATGATGGTTGTGATAAAGTATAAAGCTGAAAACTATTACTGCAACACAAGACTTTAGAATTACAATTGTACAGTATAAAAGTTAACTAAATCTAATATATTTTCACAAATGATAGGTATGTAAGTTTTGTTGCTCAAAACAGTGAAAAAAAAAAAAACCTGGCAATTACATTTTGCTAGTTTTTGTCAGCACTTCTGTCTAGATGAGCAGAACATGTGATTGCAAAACCACCAATTGTAATGACATGTAAAGAGATAATAAAAATCTTCAATACTGTACTCTAGCATACACTTACTCAACTCCTGTTAGAAGAAGATGAAAGACAAGTGTCAAACCACAGTCCCTGCACAGGGGATCATTAAAAGTGTCTTGCAAGGTACAATGTTAATAGAGTACAATGAAAAACTTCAGCCCCTAGCTGAATTGTTTTCTGTTCCATTACTTCAGACATCTATTGCCTTTGGTCTCTTCCTTCATTGCTGTTGAGAAAAAATGCAAAAACCTTGGTTGAAGACCTTCAGAAGCAGTTTTGTAATTAATTTATAATAAATGATTAAATAAATTAATTAAAGTTCTATGACAAAAAATTTTTGTTACTTAAACATGCATGAACATGAGCATGTTTCATAAGTGAGAAAAAACTTGTAAGAGTTAAGGACAAAAGTAAGTTTAAAGAAGTGCTCAAACAAACATCCTATTCTTCAAGTTGTCATACAGGGCATTAGATGTTTTGCTTGAGAATCTCCTGCCAGGAAGCCAAAGTCTCTTCTTCATCTACAAAAAATTAACAAACATGCAGCTCAAGCTATCAATATGACCACAAGATTATAAATGGTGAAGTATACTTTTTACTTTTAAAAAAGAAACAATGTGATACAATTAAGATTGTAAATACTGTAAAAAAAAAAAATCACATATTTCCTCACAGTTCTGTTGACATCAGTGGACTCAGGAACACTCTCAGTAGCACAACCATTTCTGGGCAATTAACAACCATGATATGAGCTTTCCTTGAAATGGACCATGGGCTTAGCTCTTTGACAGTACCATCAACCCCATCAACTACCATCAACTATTCAACAACTATAAAACAAAATCACCTGTAGAAATTAGTAAATTTGGCCAAAGAACACTTATCTATTCAACACATCCTGCTCTGTATCATCATTATGATTACATCAGTGGGAACTACTTCTGTTTCATTGTATGCTGGTTCCTTTTCTGTTAAACCCTCAGACACAAAACTGGAAGATGGAACCCCACCAATGATTCAAATATAATCTTTACCTTCAGAGTAGGACGCCTTGACGAGGTGAAATCTGGCTAAGGAACCCTGGCCTTTGGTCTTGGTCTGATTTAATTCTCTATGTAGTTTTTGGTTTAAATTCTAGTGTGGACATTTCCACATTTGCAAAATTTTACTGCTTAGGTGAATCTGAGAAGGATTGTTTTTTGGAAGGGTTTGCAGTTGAAACTAATTGTGGAGTTGTGGTGATAGTTGGAAAAAATAAGGTTTGGACCTAATTGAAAAGATAGTGATGGGATTCTCCATTGCTATCTTGGGATTCTTTTAAAGAACCATCTCTGGGGGATATCATCAGAATCCAGGGGGCTGGTTCACTCAGAAGATGAGACTCTTGGCTTTTTTTTAAAACCCACCATTATGTTTGGGGGGAGTCAGTCGTCATTAAATTGGGGGCAGAAACCCATGTGCAGGCGTCTTGGCTTATACCTGGGCCACAATCTTGTACAATGTATTGGTGCAAAATATCCTGAAAGGGTAGGGTATGGGGTGGACTGTTGGAGTCAACACTCACTTGTGTCATTGGTGGAGAATGCAAATACCTAATCCACATACTTTCTTGACATAACAAAGCAGTTTTGGGTGGGTCTTTGAAGCCAGTTTGTGTTGGTGGTCTGATGTGCAAATGCTTGGCATCTGGATTGGGGTCTCTAATTCAGGTTTTGGCAGTGTGTTGGGTGGGAAGCTACAGTAGAAGCTGCCTCAAGGTTTTTCCTTTCTGAGCCCTCTTTCAATGCTGTCAGGTTGTGCATGGGGCTCTTGGGTGTTGGCTGTTCAATTTTTGGACTTCTGCATGCAGACTGGTTTAAATTTATGGATTTGGCTATAGTTTTCCATTACTGGATTAAAAATGGAGTTTTAACGGCAAACATCAAGCAACTAATACATGAACATGGATAAACATATATGCCTGAATTTTTGGAGGACAGAACCAAAACACTGAGACACCAGGGTGTTAGTAAATTCCTGGTGGATTTGATTCAAATAATAGTCCTTTAATTGCACCAATGTAGGCTTGTCATTAGATTATGAATGTTTATACAGTGTACTAAAACAATTTGGCAAAGATGTAAAAAGAATAAATTAAATTGATTCATTTAAAAAAGATTGCAAAATTTTCTGCTCCAGAGTGCCACATTCTTTTGATGAAATGTTCTCAGCATGAAAGTGTTTTCAGTGAAAAAACCTAAATGATGAGCCATTTGATTTTATTCCTAAGACTGAAGAAATGGGCCCAGCCTGCTATATTTAAGAAACTCTTCATCCCCTTTATGGCATGTTGCTATCTACTTGTTGGGAAATAAAAATTTAATAAAAGCCACTGAATGTATTGAGACTAAAGTTCCATTCCCACTGGAAATTTAAAATCATACTTTATGGAAAGAACAGTCTAATATAAAGCTGGTAATGAGACTCAAGCAATTTTACTATCTGACTTTAAACCTCCTGAAAATGGAAATGTTGAATCCATTTTCATCTTGGCACAAATTCTTCAACACACTGAAAGGGATAACTTTACTTAAGTGCTGCATGGTGGGTCTTCATAAATAAATTTTAAAAAGCTGAGATGGAGCTATCCTTTTAACCTCCTCCTCCTCCAATTACCTGCCTGATACCACATTTTGTGATATGAGAGGATCAGGTTAAAAAATATAAAACACTTTGGACACAGTGTACAAATAAATGCTAAGAAATGGCCATTTTTCAAAATTCCTGTGATAACAATAAAAGGTGTTCTGATACCAAGTGCTCTTCAGAGCATGATAATTTTATCCTGTAACTTCCTGGCTGTTTTTCTTCACAGGTGATCCACTCCTCAACTTGATTGGCTTGCCCAACAGAGGATAAAATAAAAGAAGTGTTGGCTTAGTGGCTGACAAGTGAAAATATCAGCATTCGGAACAATATTACCATAATGGAGCAAACAAAAAGAGCCAACTCTACCTTTGCATCTTAATAAATAGTTATAAACATTCCAGCAATGTAAGGCCATCAATAACTGCTTTGATAGCAGATATCACAAACCTGCTATTTCTGGACTGTCAAAAGAATAATAATGAAAACCTCCAAACGGTCAAACTTTTGTCAGCAAGTGCTTTAAAGTCCAGTACAAAAAGAAACTTCAAAAAGCACAGAAAATTTATCTTCAAGTCATACAAATGCCACCTCTACAATAGCTGAATTCATCTTCCAAAAATATAGAACAAGTGCAAAATCAACTAATAATTCAGGAAGTGTTCTGAAAAAAAAATACTTCAAACAAAAATAAGCTAAAACAATCCCAATTAGATACAGCTAGTTCAAGAGCCATCATAGGTGGTACGTCACAGCCACAGACACAAATAATAACAAAGCTACAATTACAACTACCAAGAAGCACACAAGAAATACTTCCCCAAATAATGATAGTTTTACAATAAAAACTTCAAATGGGTTCAGTGTTTTGGAAGAGATCTCTCCTCATAGAAAGGTGGTTCCAAAAGTAGATTCAGACCAAAAACATCTGAGTTCAATTCAGTCTTGCCGCCCTAAGACAAATAGGATTAGTGGTGCACAGAATCACAGTAGAAATTCTGAACATCAGGATCATAATGAAAAATATGAAGATCAACCATAGACCCCGAACTCCAATTTAGATGAAAAGGGATTAAGAAAACAATCTCTAATAAAGGAGAATTTGCCACTCTACCCTAGGGACAGTACTTCCCCTCCAAGCAGTGGGAAGTAGCACATTTTACCACCTTAGCATTCATGCTCGATATCCTTCAGTGGAACTGTAAAGGTCTCAGAGCCCGTAAAGAAGACCTTAAAGTTTTAATGCATGAATTCAATCCAGGGATTATATGCCTGCAGGAAACATCAATCCAGGGATTATATGCCTGCAGGAAACAATGTTAGGCAACTCTCCTTATGATCCTGGACTAAATTATTCCATATTTAAGTCATATCCCCAATTGGTGATCATGCCCATGGAGGTGCTGCAATTATTAATAAATCTCTACAGCACTCCACAATACAATTAAATACAACTCTACAAGCTGTTGCTATTTCAGTCATTTTGGAAAAGAGGATAACAATCTGCTCCTTATACCTTCCACCAGACCTTGCTTTTAACACTGGAGATATGCAGTGCTTAATTAACCAACTTCCAGCTCCTTTACTTCTCCTAGGTGATGTTAATGCCCACAACCCCCTTTGGGGAATTGGTTTTTAGACAGTAAAGGGAAATTAATCGAAGACCTTATTGACAAGAATGATGTTACCCTATATAATAATGAGTCAATGACTTTCCACAACATTCATGATAATCATTTCTCTGCACTGGATCTTAGTATTTCTTCAACAAGTATCCACCTTGATTTTAACTGGTCTGTTAATGAAGATTTAAATGGAAGTGATCACTACATCACTACCCGAACCATTTGAAATATGCTCAGAATGCTCCATCTGAAGTTTTACGTAAGTGGGAGGTAGAGGATGCAGACTGGGATAAATTCAGTAAGGGTGTCAATCTAGATAGGGAGTTTGAGCCCTTTCATTTCTCATCTAGATCCCTATGATTGCTTTATTGAATCTACTTTGAAAAGTGCTGATGGCTCGATTCCAAAAACAAAATGATATTTTAATGATAAAATAAAGTTTGTTCATACTTACCTGGCAGATATATATATAGCTGTATTCTCTGTTAGTCCGACAAATTTCAAAACTTTCGACACGCAGTGGAGATCAGGTGGTTAGTACCCATTTTTTTGCTGGGGAACAGGTATCAGGAACCATTCCCATTTTCTATTCAGATTTTCTAGTGCCACTGTCTCCTGAGAGGAGGTGGGCGGGCACTATGAATATATATATCTGCCAGGTAAGTATGAACAAACTTTATTTTATCATTAAAATATCATTTTGTTCATGAAACTTACCTGTCAGATATATATATATAGCTGAATACCACCATTGGAGGTGGGTACAGACAGAATAGGATTTGGAAAAAACACACTACAAGTAGGTGAAAGATATTTTGGTTCCTTACCTGTTAGCATAGCTGACCGTGATTACTGTCACCCAAGTCCGCTTCTGCTTAACTAGAGTCTCCAGCAAGGGTGTGACCTGTATAGCTGGTGAGTTCTAGATGATCTGTCCACGGGGGCGTGACCACAGTGTGACAAGACCATATTGACCATACAATGAGGGCAAAAGAAGCAAAACCAACCACCTGACCAAGCCTAACTAAGTTAGGATAACTGCAACTAAAGCTAACGATTGGGAAGTCCGCCACAGGCAGTCGACCCAACAACCATAAAAAACACTATCCAACCATTTACTATAGGATAGGATGAGTGTCATCCCCTGCCCCAGGAAAGTATCTGCGGAAACGTATGGTCCTAGCGAGAAGCAGTTCTCATATGTCGTCTTCACATCTCTCAGGTAGTGTGAAGCGAACACAGAGTTGCTCGCCAAAATGTGGCACCCAGAATGTTGCTGAGTGACATATTTTTCTGAAAAAGCCACTGAAGTCGCAACCGCCCTCACCTCGTGAGCATTGACTTTCAGAGTTTCAAATCAGAGTCTTGACAGGATGAATGGGCTTCTTTAATCGTATCTCTCAGAAAGAAAGCCAGAGCATTCTTTGACATAGGTAAGTCCGGTCTCTTTACGGAACACCATAAACTATCTGAGGGACCTCGACTTTCCTTACGTCTTGTCTAAGTAGACTTTGAGAGCCCTAACAGGGCAAAGGACTCTCTCTGGCTCTTGAATAAGGATTTCAGCCATACCCTTGATTTCGAAACTCTTGGGCCAAGGGTTAGACGGGCTTTCATTTTTCGCTAAAAAGGAAGGGCTTAAGGAACAAACCGCGTTATGCCCTTTAAAGCCTATATGCCTACTAAAGGCTTGCAGTTCACTAACCCTCTTTGCCGTTGCTAGAGCGGTTAGAAAAATAGTCTTTCTAGTAATGTTCCTCAATGACGAGAAGAAGAGGCTCAAACGAACTGGACATGAGGAACCGAAGGGACAACATCCAAATTCCAAGAAGGAGTCCTTAGCCGAGGCACCTTCGAGGTTTCAAAGGATCTGAAGAGATCGTGAAGGTCTCTGTTGTTAGACAGATCCAAGTCTCTATGCCTAAAAACGGATGAAAGCATGCTTCTATACCCTTTTATAGTCGAGACTGCAAGTTTCACATCACTCCTCAGAAAAAAGAGGAAGTCTGCTATCTGGCTCACAGAGGTCGTGGTGGAGGAAATGCCCTTCTTTCTACACCATCTCCTAAAAACGGACCACTTCGATTGGTACAAATTGCTGGAAGAGAGTCTTCTCGCCTGGCAATAGCTTTCCGCCACTGGTCTAGAAAAACCTCTCGCTCTGGCCAGCTTCTCGGTAGTCTGAATGCAGTCAGACACAGAGCGGGAGGTTTTGTGGTACCTCTCGAAGTGGGGTTGTCTGAGTAGATCGACTCTCATGGGCAGAGATCTCGGAAAGTCTACTAGGAAGGACATGACCTCTGTGAACCATTCCTCGAAGGCCAAATGGGCGATCAACGTCATCCTCGTCCCTTCCGACGGCGCAAACTTTCTGATGACTTCTCCGATGATTTTGTACGGAGGAAAGGCATACACGTCCATCCCCGACCAATCCCAAAGAAGAGCGTCCACTGAGAGAGCTCCTGGGTCGAGAACAGGGGAGCAGTAAAGAGGAAGTCTCTTCGTCTTGGAGGTTGCGAAGAGATCTACCAAGGGACGTCCCCAAAGCTTCCACAGTTCTTGACACACCTCTTGGTGTAGGATCCATTCGGTCGGGAGCAGTTGTCGCTGCCGACTTAGAAGATCCGCACGGACGTTCTCACGCCTGCAACAAACCTGCGTGAGGATCGTAATATTTCGGGCCTGTGCCCACAGAAGAATGTCCTTTGCTAAGGCGAACAGGGACCGAGAGTGAGTTCCCCTGTTTCTTGAGGTATGAAAGGGCCGTGGTGTTGTCCGAGTTGATCTGGACAACTCGGTTCGAGACTCGCTCCTCGAAGAAAAGAAGGGCCAACTGAATCGCCCCAATTCTTTGAGGTTTATGTGCCAGGACACCTGTTCCCCTCTCCAGGTGCCCGACACTTCTTCCCTCCCCAGTGTTGCTCCCCACCCGAAATGGGACGCGTGGAAAACAACACTAGGTCGGGGTTCTGAAGTTGAAGAGAAAGGCCTTCTGCCAACTTTGAAGGATCGAGCCACCACCTCAGGTGATTCTTTACCTTGGCGAGATACTCAGAGAAGCTTCCAGATTCTCCTTGTCGTTGCCAGTTCTCTGCAAGGAAGAATTGAAGCGGTCTGAGGTGCAGTCTCCCCAGGAAACAAACTTCTCCAGTGATGAAATGGTCCCCAGCAGACTCATCCATTCCCTCACCGAGCATGTTTCTTTCCTCAGGAAGGCTGAAACTTTTTCTAAACACTGAAGTTGTCTTTCTTGAGACGGAAAAGCTCGAAAAGCCACTGAATCCATCTGAATCCCCAGATAAACGATGGACTGAGTCGGGTCAGATGGGACTTTTCGAAATTCACCAGAAGTCCCAGGGACTTCGTCAAGGTCAAAGTCGTGTGAAGATCCTCCAGACACCTTGTCATTGACGGGGCTCGAATGAGCCAATCGTCCAAATAAAGGGAGATTCTTATTCCTCCAAGGCGAAGCCATCTTGCAACATTTCTCATCAAGATCGTGAAAACCATAGGAGCTGTGCTGAGCCCGAAGCAAAGGGCCCTGAACTGGAATACCTGTCCCCGCAGGACAAATCTCAGGTATTTCCTCGATAGAGGATGTATAGGGACGTGAAAATAGGCGTCCTGGAGATCGAGAGAAACCATCCAGTCGCCTGGTCTTAGGGCTCTTATGACCGACTGGGACGTCTCCATTACGAACTTTTCCTTCAGAACGAAATGGTTCAACTTGCTGACGTCCAGAACTGGTCTCCAACCCCCTGACTGCTTCGGAACCAGAAACAGCCTGTTGTAAAAGCCCGGGGATTGTAAATCGGAGACTTGCTCCACAGCTCTCTTCTCGAGCATTTGATCGAGCAGGTTGAAGAGAATTTGTTGTTTCTCCTGATGATAGGATGGCGACAGATCTATGGGAACCGTAGTCAATGGAGGCAATACGAGGAATGGGATCTTGTATCCTTTTTTCGATGACTTTGAGGGACCAGCTGTCCGTCCCCTCTCTCTCCAGGCTTTTTGCAAAAGAAAGGAGCCTGGCTCTACCGGTGTCTGAAGGTTTAAGGAGTCATTTCTTGCCCCTGGTCTTAGAAGGGCTCTACCTCTTGAGGGACCTCTGCCTCAAAGGACGATCTAGAGGAAGGTCTTCCACGAAAGGGCTTCTGAATCTTGGAAGTCTGTCCAGGGAAGAAGTCGAAGGGGCTGCAGGACGTCTAGAAGACTGGGCCAGGAGGTCCTGAGTAGCCTTCTCTTGCAACGTGGAGGCCATATCCTTGACTAAGGGTTGGGGAAAAGATGGCTAAGCGGAGGCGAACAACAATTCTGCCTTCTGAGTAGGAGAGACCGACTTCGCCTGAAGTTGAAGTTGCAGTAAATGGCTCTCTTCTTTAAAAGGGCCGCACAGAAATGGGCAGCCAGTTCTTGAGCCATCCCTAACCGCCTTGTCCATACAGGATAGGACACTAAACAAGTCTCCCAGGCTAATGGAGTCAGGGGCTACTGAGCCTGCAAATCCAAGACTCCCAGGCACCAGTCCAAAAGTTAAAAACTTCTAAGGACCTGAAAAGGCCTTTCAGATGGTGATCAATCTCAGATAAAGACCAGGACACCTTAGCTGAAGAAAGGAGAGACCTTCTGGGAGCGTCCACAAGGCTGGCAAAATCCCTTGGGAAGAGGAAGGAACTCTCCAACCAACCTCCTCTCCTGTCTCGCACCAAATTCCTGCCTTTCCACTCAATCTTGATGGAGGTAGGGGCGAAAAGAAGTCTTGCACTGAGCCTTCCTGGAGTCCATCCACTCTTGAACCTTTGCTAAAGGCCCTCTTCGAGAGAGAGACGTAGCCATCTTCACAAAACCAGAAGACTTTTGTGACTTAGACGAGGTAAGCTGCGAGGGGAGGGCGAGGAGCAGAGGGTTGAAACTTGTCCCCAAACAAGTCTTTCAGCAGCCTAGTTAAGACTTGGTAGTCTGCAGAAGCTGAAGAAGAAGATGTCTGATCCTCAACTGCAGGATCCGAGCGAAGAAAGCTCTCTCCTTCTTCCACAGGAGCAACGGAAGGGGCAGGAGAAGAAACGGAAGGACGAAGTCCTTGCAGACCAACATGCAAAAGGGACTTCTGCTTGGAAGAAGTCCGAGAGGAGTCACGAAAGTCACGAGCAGAAGAATCAAAATGAGAGTCTCGACATCCGGAGTTCCCCCTTCCTGGCGAGAACTCGGCGAGCTTCTTGGCGACCGATCCGGCGAGAGTCCTGGTGAGAGCGAGCAGCGAGGAGGCGTCATGCCTCGTAGCAAGAAAGGGCGTCGTGCCGAAAGCAGCAAGGGAGGCGTCTTGACGAACTGCAAGGGAGGCGTCTGACGAGCAGCCAGGGAGGCGTCATGACGAGCAGCAAGGAGGCGTCATGTCGAGCAGCAAGGGAGGCGCCCTGCCGAGCAGCATGAGAAGCGTCACGCTTAGCAGCATGAAGCGTCACGCTTAGCAGCATGAAGCGCCACGCTTGGCAGCATGAGAAGCGTCATGACGAGAAACAAGAGGGTCGTCGTAGCGAGGGGCGTCAAGCCTGGCAGCGTGAAGCGTATCGAAAGCGGAAAGTGCGATCCCTGCCAAGTCCAGTAAAACGCTGAGCAACAGGACTTCTAGCGGCGGCATGACGCAGACGACGGCGAGCGAGGAGAAGGAGAAGGGGAAGGTTTAGACCTCTTGATCGGCAGCCGGGAATCCTTTCGGCGACGACACGCATCGGTCTCCTTCTGGGCCATTAAAAAGCCAATTGCTCCTGCATGCCAAGGAGCAGCTTACGAGTAGGAGAAGATTCTACTTCAGGAGAAGGACTGATCCTATGAGAAGAAGAGGGGCGAGGGCGCCTTCTTGCTTCTCACAGGGAAGCAACAGCCTTCTTTCTGGAGCGGCGGAGCGCTCAAAAGCGTCATCGTCCGATGACGCCCTGGTCCTCTTCTGCGGTGGGATGGCGTCAAAATCCTCCGGAGAAGAGCGGCGTCACGAGAAAAGGGACGTGGGCGTCCCCTTCTTTGAAGCTTCTCTTCAAAGGGCGAGAATCCCGAGATTTCCATTCCCGGCGGGGAGGAGGAATCGGGGGAAGAGAAGCAATCCCAAGATTTCGTGCCGTGCACGATCCTTGGCAGCCTGGGAAGCGTCATCAGGACATGCGAAGGGGCGCCAGATCGGTGGGGTCCGCGTAACCCTCTTGCGGCTTTCGACTTGCCCACTCCCTGAGTCCTGGGAGTCCGACAGAGGTCTAGACCTAGAGGCGTTATACGGCCGATCTGACGCCCTCCACAACACTAGGGGACGGACACTATCACTGCACTTCACAGCACTTTGAAGAGCGAGCATATTAGCTTCAAGGTACGAATGGAAGACATAATCATCGCCAGGGCATCACCATCCGCAGACACAACCCCAGGGTTGGGGCAACACCACAGGGTTAGGAAGAGCTACGTCTACAGGAGGTTAACAGGTGAAAGCACACTACCCTGACTCCTACCACTTCTGGAGGAAGACCTCCTGAGCCTATCTCGCTCTAGCTTTCTCACATAAGAATCATAAGTCCTCCAACTAGCATCAGACAAAGATTCACACTCCTTGCATCGGTCATTCAACAAACAAACATGTCCTCTACAACCCGAGCATACAGTGTGAGGATCTGCGAAATTTTCGGTAGCCTCACCTTACAGTCTTGCACACGGCAAACTCGATAACTAGAAGAACTAGATTCAGACATCTTACTCCCAGGAAAAAACAAAGCCAAATCCAAAACAATCCACAATAGCGTATGCCTAGCCACAAGTCCAAGTCAAAAAACCAAAAATCAAACCAATACTCAAGTGACAATCAAGTTTTATCCGAAATCCAAAGACGGAGGTACTGAAAACAAGTGTTGACAGTACCGGCGACAGAAAAATCTGAATAGAAAATGGAATGGTTCCTGATACCCGCCTCCCAGCGGCGTGGAATGGGTACTAACCACCTGATCTCCCACTGCGTGTGTCGAAAGTTTTGAAATTCTGTCGGACTAACAGAGAATACAGCTATATATATATCTGACAGGTAAGTTTCATGAACAAAACGCAAAACCTTGTAGACCTGCAGTTCCCTGGTGGAATAAGACATGTGGTATTCTGAGGAAAGTGACTAGGAAGTGCTACAGACCTTACAAGACTAGTGGCTCCCCTCAGTGTAAATTAACCTACAAATGTGCTTTAGTCAAGCAGCAGCGCTTTTTTAAGAAAGCCAAAAGAGAATGTTGGCTTTACTATATTAATGGAATAAACTCTAAGACCCCACTAAGAGTGGTGTGGCACAAAATAAGGAAACTGAGTGAAAAATTTGTTGCATCACCATTACCCTCATTAAAAATAAATACCACTCTAATCACAGAGCCAACTGAAGTTGCCAATGAGCTAGGAAAATACTTTTCTAAAGTTTCCAGCCATACCAATTATTCTCCAAAATTTCAAAGAATTAGGAATTCTGAAATGACTCTGAAATTTGATTCGGGAAAATTTGAACCATAAAACTACAAATTTTTCCGAGAGAATTTCATGAGGTACTCCTCAAGTGAATCCACAGCTCCAGAAGAGGATACAATTATATATGAAATGCTTAAACACCTACTAGACGATGCCAAAAAATATTTACTCAAGATTATAAACAAAATCTAGGAAACAGGAATTTTACCAAAGGACTGGAAAATATCCATAATTGTTCCTATTACAAAGCTTAATAAAGATGCTTCCCAAGCCACCAGCTATAGACCAATAGCTCTTACCAGCTGTGTGTGTGTAAGCTGATGGAGAAAATGATAAATACTAAACTAGTTTGGCACCTGAAAACCAAAGGATTAATCTCGCCATTTCAATTTGGTTTCAGGAAAAACCGCTCCACCCTTGATCCCTTGCTGAGGCTGACCCACCAAATTCTGCAAGGATTCACCAAACAATGTCAGACCATCATCATATTTTTTGACTTAGAGAAAGCATATGACAATACCTGGAGAATTGGCATCATGAAACAATTGCACAAGATGGGCGTATGTGGAAGAATGATCAGGTTTATATATTCCTTTTTACCAGACAGATATTTTTAAGCTAAGAGTGGGAAATTCCCTCTCCCAACCTTTTATGCAGGAGGAAGGAGTTCCCCAAGGAAGCGTTTTAAGTGTAACACTCTTTCCAGTGGCAATAAATAGTGTGGCTGAAAAAATCTTGCCCCCTGTTAAATGCTTGCTTTTTGTTGATGACCTTGCAATATACTGCACAGGATAAGATTCCTTGTCTGTATGTAAACATTTACAAAGGTCTATTAATGCTATTACTATGTGGGCTGATGAGAATGGTTTCAAATTCTCCTCTTCCAAAACAGATGCAGTAAGATTTACCAGGTGGTGGGGGTGGAGGAGTTTCCCACACTTAGTCTAAAAGGGTCTATCCTTCCTTATGAAAATGAAGTAAAATTTCTGGGGATGACTACTGATTATAAATTAACATGGGCCAGCCACATAAATGCCTAAATATTCATGTTAAACAATCTTTGAATATTTTAAAGATTATTTCTGGATTTAGTTGGGGGCTAATAAGAAATCCCTTCTGAGGCTATATGACTCTGTGTCGATCTACACTAAACTATGGCTGTCAAATTTATTCCTCAGCTTGTAAAACCAAGCTAAAGGACCTGGATGTTGTATACAACATGGGGTTGAGAATATGCTCAGGGGCTTTTAGAACTCCACCTGTTGAAAGCATGTACATCGATACATATCATTTTCCCCTTGATCTAAGAAGGCAAGAGCTAAGGTTGTGATATGTGGCTAGAATGAAAAGTGCTCTCAAAAATCCCTCCTTTCAAGTACTAAAGGAAACAGACTCTCAGAAGTTTTCTTGTACATGAGCTTCTAAACCACTCCAAATTCGACTGAATGAGGATGTTAGGAATAATCATCTTAAATCCCAGAGAGTCCTAGAAGTAGAATATCCTGTAAATCCTCCATGGCATATTCCAGAAGCATTAGTATGTAAGAAATTGTTTAACAAAAAGGACTGCACTGAAGAAGAGATTAAGGGAAAATTCTTAGAACACAGCTAAATTACCTGACTCTGCATCAATAATTACTGCCGAATTAACAGCCATAATCTTTGCCCTAGTTTTAGTTTTTCAAAGTAGTGACACCAATTCTGTCCTATACTCAGATTCTAAAAGCACTTTAGAAGCTATTAAAAAATTTAATAGCTTTCATTCATTAATTCAAAAAGTTCAGGAGTAGCTTTTTTGTATCTATTGTTGGAGTAAATCAGTCTTCCTGTTGGGTCCCCTCTCACGTGGGGATTCATGGAAACGAGATGGCAGACAGGGAAGTGAAAGCTGCTAATATTTTACCAGAAACCACTTTCAGAAAAGTGCCTCATACATACCTAAAAGGTCCTATTAGCTCTTATGTTTTAAGTAAATGGCAAGAAAGGTGGACTTCTCTTCTTGCCAATAATAAAAAATAAAGAAATATTAGAGATAATATACTGCCATGGTCTTCGTCATTCCAGCTTGACAGACGAAAAGAGGTTATTTTAATCAGATTAAGGATTGGGTACACTCGTTTAACCCATCAGTTTATTTTAGAAGGAAGCAGCCCTCCAGAGTGTGCTTACTGTGACAAGACACTAACAGTGGAGCATATTCTGGTGGTCTGTCCCAGATATTTTAACCAAAGAGAAAGATATTTCCAGGATAAATCCCTTTCAGATATTTTGGGAGATGAAGCAGATATTTCTGCTATCATCTCTTTTTTAAAGTGTATAAAAATTTTTAATGATATTTAATTTTTTTCCTAATATATATATTACATCGTACAGAATTTTAATGACATTAAATTTTTTATTATACGTATATCACATCATTCATTATACTTCATATCTTTACTTTATCTATAGGTCACATCGCTTCATTTTATTTATTAATCATTTCCTTCACTAATTCATAAATTCATTTACCTTAACATAATTTATTTTCTCTTCTTTACAGCACTGGATGGCCTTCTTGGCCTCAGTGCCTGGGCTTTTGCCCTAAATATCATACTTCCAAATATAATCTCTGTGTGAACCTCACCAAAGAAAAATGGTAATGCAAGTTCCTTAGGTATGTGAATAAGAAAACCCTCTTTTGTGATTAAGAGTAACAGAAATCCACAACACTAAACCTGAAAGCTAAGTTAATATCAACCTCCATTTGCACCAGTGCAAAGTTATTCTAACTTCTGACCAGAATGACAGTGAACTTGAGACAACGGAAAGATCCAGCAATTAAACCTGGACCCCCTACGGGGATTAGTGCTGTTAGTGCACCTCATGCGGTGCACTGTAGGCATTACTTAGGGTTCTTTGCAGTGTCCCTTCAGTCCTTAGCTGCAACCCCTCTCATTCCTTTTACTGTACCTCCATTCCTATTCTCTTCTTCCATCTTACTTTCCACCCTCTCCTAACAATTGATTCGTAGTGCAACTGCAAGGGATTTCCTCATGTTACAAACTTTTTTATAGTCGATTTCTATTTCAGTGCTGAATGATCTCATAAGTTTGAGTGCTTGCCTTTGTCATAAATCCTACACTTTATTCTATTCTATTAAACCTGGATTGTCAGTTGCAATATACTGTATTATATTTTTTATTTGTTGGATGTTAATAAATAATTTTTAATGAGTCTTACTGTACATATATGAATCAGGAAACAGAGACAATGCTCTTTATCCATATCTTACACCTCATTAGTACAGACTACACTATAAATGACCAGTTAACAAAAGCTTTAAAGACAAATGAAATACAGTAATCTCTGCTTAAATAAAGGCTTTCCAGAATGAAGTCAACATATAATATGATGCAGACAAAGCACACTGTCCTTGCCTTCTTGCCTGAGGTAGCAACAGCAGAAAACATTAGAACACAATTTCTCATGAACCTTCGCAATAACGCAAAGATACATCTAAACTATCTCCCTGAACAGGTAAATCTACTCCATCTACCATAGTTGTCTGAAAACTTTCTTCAGTCTCTTTCTTGACTGGTTCTTTTAGCGTGCCTTCCTTTCTGAGTAACATCTGACCCAAAATTGGCTCATTACTTCACCATATGACCTACCAGAAAATGCACAATATCATAACTTGCAATAACTTCCAAAATCTCCAGATTCTATTTATTCCCCTAACAAAACAATTCAATAATTAATTCAAAATTTAATAAAAATATCCAAGGAAATTCACTGGAAAGCTGAGAACAAAATTAAACCATTTCACAATCAGCATAGCAACATTTTCCTCATACAGTTTCTGGTCCTTGAAGCAAATTATTTTATTCAACAATAAACTTTCCAAATACGAGGGTAAGTCAAAAGTTCCAGGAAAAATTGTTGAATGATGTATTTACAGAATGAAACAACCTAAATACTTAGTAAACAATTATCTGTGATGTAGTGATCCATATAGACTTGTTTACCTCAGTCATCCTCTTGCTACCGTGGTGTTAACATCTGCTTCAGAAAAGTAACTTCTTGAACCCATGGAAAATAAAAATTTTGAGATGAGAGCTAACATCAAGTTCCTGACCAAGCTTGATTGGAAACCAGGAAAAATTATTGAAGCTTTGCAACAAGTTTATGGAGATTCTTCTCCATCTAAATCAGTTGTTTATGATTGGATAAAGCGATTTAAGGATGGTCGGGAGGACCTCAAAGACAACCATGAGGGAAGACCATCGACTGCAAAAAATGAAAGAATTGTGGCTTTGGTGCAGAATCTAGTGGATGAAGATCATGGATTACTATCGATATGATAGCTAATGAAACTGGGATCTCCATGGTTCCGCATTTCAATTTTAAATGAAAATCTTGGTTTTGAGAAACTTTCAGCACGTTGGGTCCCAAAAGCGTTGCCGAGACCAACTGCATCAAAGAGCTGAACTTTCTCTTGCAGTTTTAACTAAGATTGAATCAAATGAATCAGAGTTTTTGACGGATTGTTACTGGAGATGAAACTTGGATCCATCAATATGACCCAGAAAGTAAATTCAATCAAAGCAATGGTTACCAAGAGGTTCAGCTGCACCAGTGAAGTTCAAAGTGGCGATATCTGCCCAGAAGGTTATGGCAACAGTGTTTTGGGACTCCAAAGGAGTGATTTCTTTGATTTTTGAAGGACAAAAAAACAATCACGGGAACTACTACACAGGTGTTTTGCAAAACTGAAGACTGCATTGGCTAAAAAACGTCGAGGAAAGTTGCACATAATTTTGTTCCATCATGATAACGCTCCAGCACATTCATCAAGGGTTGCAGAGAGGTCCTATGGAAATTTAGTGGGAAACTCTTCCACATCCTCCTTATAGTCCTGATCTTGCTCCTTCAGATTTTTCCTGTTCCCAAAACTCAAGGAACACTTAAGAGAGTCCGGTTTGAATCTTTGGATGCTGCTAAATATGCAGTTTCAACATGGTTTAATAGAAAGGCCCTGAATTTCTAAAAAAGAAGGGGTTGCAGAGGTGGAAACAGTGCCTTGAAAAGTGTATAGAGTTAGATGGTAGATATGTAGAAAAATGATGTTTTGAATTTCCTTTAAATAAACAGTCTTCGTTTTTTTTCGACATTTTGTGTAATATCATATTGTGGTGACTACCAGACTGCGTCTTCACTCTCCCAATTTAGAAATCTACGGCACCTAAAGGGACATTTTTATGAGACTAAATAAATCGTGCTATTTTTATTGAGGTCACTGTGAGACTGAAATTGGAAATAATATAGCACGTCGTCCAAATTGACCAAAATGAAAAGCAAGGAGGACTTGCAGAAGCGATCGCAAGCTGCCATCTTTGTTTCCATTGGACGTCGTCATTCAAGACGAAGAGAAGAAAAACAAAATCGCATCGCCACGACGATGGCAAGGTGCTCGAGATAGCGCTCGTTGTTGAAATGTTTTCGATGCAATTAATATAATTCAAGGTGGATTTCATGCGCGATTTTATAAAGAGAAGACATTTGTTGGTGGCAGAAGTGTTTTGGGAACAGTAAATGTTGGCAGGATGTAATATAATTGTAATTTAAGGCGATTTGATTTGGCGTTGGTTCGTCAGCCTTTAGATACTGTAGGAGTTCCAAGACATATTCCTTCGTAGAGCGACATAACCGAGTGGTCATATCTCTCTACCCCGACAACCATAAATCAATGAAATACTGATCGTATAAGGCCTTCCCCTATACGATCGGAATTTCTTTGCAGCCGCACACGATAGTTCCATGATATAAATATATTATTTGATAGAATAACCTTCATTTTGCGTCGCTAACGGCGTTTTAACAACACGCAACGGCCGTTTTGAGATCAGCGAAGTTAAGCAGGTTTGGGTGTGGTCAGTACTCTGGAAAGGTGACCGCGACTGATTCCCTATTGTATGCTCTCTCTCGGATTTTAAAAGGCTTCTTTTCTTTCATTATGAGACTATATTCTATATATGGATGTAAATCTACACGAAAAATTCATAAAACGAAGAACTAAAAAAAAAACTGAAGTCGGTGGTGACGTCGAAACCTTCCCCTGTTTTCGTATTATAAGCAAGTGGTTAAGGCGTACTTGTTGATGTGTAGGATTCCAGTCCACCACAGAATTCAGTTCCTCTCATTTTACTAATTATTTACGTGTATATTTATATATTTAACAGATTCTCATAATGAAACTAAGCAACACTTTTCATACGAGAGCATAAAACAAGGCTTCGGTGACGGTCACCCATCCAGTTACTGACCACACCCAAAGCAGCTTAACTTCGCTAATCGCAAAACATATTCGTCTACCTAGACATTACGATGAGAGTGGCAGCTTGGCTGCATGTCTATGTCTTTTTTCAGTTTGCTAAGTTAATTTTCTCGCAGACTTGTCTAAAAGTGGTCATCTGGAAGTACTGTACAAATTTACAATAGCGATTTATTTTTTTTAATGAGAATCATCAACAGATTTTCCATCTTTTCTTAATCTTTGTTCACATTTGCTGGGCAGGACATCGAAATTAAAAGCGTCTTTGATACGTGGCTTTTCACATTATTACAAAAGATGGTTTATTAAGTACTTTGTTTACCACCTTAACATGACTTATTAGGCCTCGCGCGATTACGGGGGTTCCTGTAACGCTACCGTGTACGCGACTTATGCCGTGGAGGGAAAAGTTGGGTTCGGGCGGAAAAGTTTTTTTAAGGAAACTCGTAGACTTTTTTTTTAAATAATCACTAAAAATATAATAATTAGGTTTGTGGAGTCTATTTGACACGTAAATTGTGTGGGAATGTTTGAACTTTCACATGGAATGAATCGTTTTGCTATAAATGTGGTTGCTAATTAGCTGTTACCGATTAAAAAATGCTAATTTTTTACGGAGTGCAATTTTCAGATTTTCCAACCTATTTATGTTAACGTTTCGTATCGTACCTAAGTAAGGAATAACGATAGAAAAAAAATAAAGGTGGCATTAGAAAGCTGAATAAATTTATTATAAAACGCATAAAATAAAGATATATGTATTGTTGGAATAAAACTGAACAATTGTCGTTAGATTACGGACAATCTTTTTCTCTCTCTTTCTACGAAAATATGCGGCAACTACTATATAGAAACGTTGATATTTTTACATTTTGCTGTTCAGCACGATAAAGTGCAAAGAATGGCCGTTCGGATGATATAATACATGCACATTGAAGTTATTTACAAGCGCACAAAAATTATCTACGCATGCATAAAATCCGGCCGAACTACGGCGTTCAACGCGTTCAACTCCGACATTTTTCGTAATTACTCGGTAATAAATAATGCTAGAAAAAAAGTGAAAACTGCGATGGAAAGCTGAATAAATTTCCTACATTATATAATACCTAAAATTAATGTGTTGCCGGTAAATAGTTGAGCAATTGAAGCTCAAAGATAAGTTTTGTTTCACGTACAGTCAATTGTTCTAAAGATTTTTATATAGAAACGTTGATATTTTTACATTTTGCCGTTCAGCGTTCAGCTCGATAAAGTAAAAAGAATGGCCGTTCGAATGATATATAATACATGCACACTGAAGTTATTTACAGATACACAAACAGGCGTACAAAAATTATTCACGCACTCGTAAACCCTAGGCGGAACTACGCGGCTCGACTGGGTTCTCAAGTGGTCATATTTACGCTTACATTTTTCGTAATTACTCGGTAATGCATAACGCAAAGAAAATATTGAAAATTGCAATGGAAAGCTGAATAAATTTGCTATAAATAGCCCACGTAAAAGCAATATGTGTTCCCAGAAAATAATTGAGCAATTGAAGCTGAAAGACGGAAATGTTGTTGAAAGACAGAAATATATGTAAAAAAAAAAAGTAAATTCTTACGAAAATAACTTACGAATGGCGCGGAATTCGCGTCATCGGAGCACTTACGGCGAAAAATTTATAGACGCGGTTTCCCGTCATCGGATCACCAGAGGGTGTGTGTGTGTGTGTGTGTGTGTACACATACATTATATATATACGCTTGGTGTTTCTTTAGAAAGTCGAAGGCAAAAAACATGGAATAAAGGCAATTTTAGTTCAGACGCAGAGGAAAGCAACCTTGCACTCGGGGAAGCCTTGAGATAAATAGATAGATAGATAGATAGATAGATAGATATATGTGTACGTATGTATGTATGTCAAAACCGCCAAAGTCCTTATGTAACACCACCACGCGCCCTTTGCGGTTTCTAAATTACAGGGAGATCTATCTCAACCGAATTCAGTACTAACAAGAATAACACATTAATTTTATTAATGAATAGTACCACAATTAAGTACTTCCCCTTACTGAACAGTCCCTATAGACATGGGCTCAGATCGTAAGTCTGTGAGATACGACGGAGGAACGCGCCTCTCTCTCTCTCTCTCTCATTTCATTTATATATATATATATATATATATATATATATATATATATATATATATATATATATATATATATATATATATATACTGTATATATACATCTTACTACAGTAGTAATCATGGGTTGATTTTCAGACCTTAGAGGACTCAATACTCAAGTTTACCTGATCAAATTATATTCACCATTCGCTAAATTATGATCACCGGAAAATGAAATAAGATGGAAGGACATTGAAAACACGTGCTGAATTCAACCTTAAAATTAATTTAATAGCTAAAGGTTAAACATATCAAACAGGCAAATATATAAGAAATAAATGAAACGGGGTTACAACTGAAAGGCACTCAAACTAACCAAAATTACAAAGTTCAAAGAATAAGAGTAATAGCCATTTCTAAAGCATACACACACACACACACACACACAACACGACACCAAATAACTGACCAACTGCACAAAAAAATAGGCCAAAAGCTGCTCCTTCCCTTCGAGTTAACACAGACCTGACTTACAAACTTCAAATCAACATAAAAAACTTGAAGCTAATTCTTAAGTTCGTTATCAAAAATAAACTAAAAGCACAGACCTGACTTACAAACTTCAAATCAACATAAAAAACTTGAAGCTAATTCTTAAGTTCGTTATCAAAAATAAACTAAAAGCACAGACCTGACTTACAAATTTCAAATCAACATAAAAAACTTCAAGCTAATTCTTAAGTTCGTTATCAAAAATAAACTAAAAGCACAATATTCTTGAACCTCTACTGTACATGTCTGTTAAACGTAGTGAATCAAATGGTGGCGTGTGACAACACAATTTTAGATGATGCCATTGCCTAAACAGGACACGTAATTACGAACACACACACATTCTTAAACACAATACTGAAATGGCAAAGTGACAAGCGTTGGGCACCACACAACACTTATGTAGTCTTAAGCGTCATTTTCTTTTGAAGGTTATCAAAAGGGAATCCACCTCAAAAAGGCATTTTTACAACAGCCTATCAAGTACACCTTGAAAAACAACCTTTTTCAGATTAGCTACTGACAGGATGAGTTTGTCAAGTAATTATATTTGGTTACAGTAGGCTAACTTAGATCGCCAAAGCAACAATGCCATAGGTTTCCTTAATTAAGGGCACATTAGCTCTTGAAGTAATTTAATGAATGAAGCTGATACTGTGTCCCTGTAAATAGTAGGGACTATATCAGTCTGATTCCTGTTCATGACCTAGTAATGACCAGTATATTGCTTTTATACAATGCACAGTAATGTGCATTACTGCGAAAATAGCATATGTCCAAAGGAAGCCGTAGCGTAAGCCTACTACTCTCTCTCTATTTTTCCCTACAAACAGGTCAGATACCATCATTTTTACCATCTTGTGTATTGTTTGATTCATGAGTGATCGCAATTCTTTATAAATGGCATTAAACATACATTTTCAAGTATATAATTTAGAAACTCACAATGAAAATATTACTTATGCAGTAAATATCGACTTTGCGAGCAGGAATTAACAGGCACTGACCACTATTGCCAAGAGGAGAAGCCAATAATGCATAATATATTTCACGGTGTATCTCATTTGAAGAATATTATGTTGTTAAATTAGTGTTGCATTATGTTTAGATGTATCTGACTAAAACGTATAAGTCATACAAGACATAAGCTGTGAAACTGGGAAGTTTTTCTTAGGCATCGTGACTGGCAGTAATGGATATGGGACCAAGGAGCTAAAGGGCGTGGCTTGTGACGTCATGGATCAGCTCCGCTCGCTTTGATTGGTCCAAATTTTCCCTATCCTTATACTCTTCCAGACTTGGGAATATGCCACCGGGCCGTGGTTAAAGTTTCATGGGCCGCAGCTCATACAGCATTATACCGAGACCACCCGAAGATAGACCTATTTTCGGTGGCCTTGATTATACGCTGTAGCGGCTATACAGAAAACTCGACTGCGCCGAGGAAACTTCGGCGCATTTTTTACTTGTTTAATTGATAAAATTCGACCTGGTAACACAACAAATGCCATTTTAAAATTAATTTTTCACACCAACACAGCCTCAGCTACTATAGGGAAAGTTATTGGGCATTTTTTCCTGACTGATGAAAAAGTCGTTCTTTGAAACAAAGCAAGTCGTATTATTTTTTCAAGGAAATTCACATTACAACAACGTATATTAACAATCAAATGGAAGTGAACTGAAGGAAGGACTAATTTCGTCCGTTACCCTTCATTTCAAGACTCAAAGAGAGCATTTAGAGAACTAAGAATATTGTAAAAAAAAAAAAAGTTCTGGCACTTAGGAAAACTCTGTCATTCCTAAATTATAGTCCTAGACGCCATGGCCAAGACGCTCCCTCTGAGAATCTGGGCAGGGTACGATGGTCATCTGCAAGTCCTCGAAATATCATTTGAAAATGAATAAATTCCATTCAGGATACAATGTTAATTAGAAATACTTCTTCCTAAAGTGCTTGCGGAAGAAGAGAAAATCACTGGAGTAGAGAAAAGTAAATAAATAAGAAGTAGAACAAAATGAGCCAATATAAAACAACATTCTGCCTACAGGCTGTTAAGAAAATGCATAAAACTGTACAAACACTGTGTTAATATTCTTTAATAGCAAGACATCATCATTTCCCTATTACCGTAGGTGCGTGCTTCCGCCATCGCCTCTTCATTTTTTTCCCAATTCAATCAATGTCACAGGGGAAGAACGGAACGGTGTGAAGAGCAGCCAGGGAATGACGGGGGCGCTAGACGGGTGAGAGAAGAGAAGAGACAGGAGTGTCTCTGTCTGGCTGACAGAGTCTCTATCTGTCTGGAGAGTTGGCTGGCTCGCTGCTGGTCTCCATTTACCGTGGCACGAATATGTCCTTCACTGTCAATGAAGGAATTGTGACAGTCGCTGGCGGGCGTTTGATGATGATAAGGATGACACGGAGGCCGCTTATCCAAATAGGTGTTGTACCCTCGGCCACGTCTCTCCCGATGGGGGGAAGGGGGGCGCTCTTCAATTAGCGTAATGCATCGACCTCAAACTCACCTGGCCATTAAACTCACGCACAATCTACACCTGCCTCTATCGCCGACGACGCTGCCCACAGAGACAGATAGACTGGGTCATCTCTCTCTCTCTCTCTCTCTCTCTTACAGGCAAAAATAGAAAATTGTTTATTATCTCTCTCTCTTACAGGCAAAAATAGAAAATGTTTATCTCTCTCTCTCTCTCTCTCTCTCTCTCTCTCTCTCTCTCTCTCTCTCTCTCTCAGGCAAAAGAGAAAAATGTTTATTATCACAACTGATAAGAATAAAACATCATAAATGGGCACATACGTAATAAAAATA
>NC_089781.1:88037987-88160487 GCF_040412425.1 Macrobrachium rosenbergii
AAAATAACAGACGAATGAAAGTAAAATTTAAATGGAAAGGTGATAATGACCTGATACAGAAGAGTGAACAAATAAATACAACATAACATAAATAAAGAATATCATACTTTGGGAGCTTGAGAGAAGACTTTATTTTTTATTAATTTATTATCCTTCCTAATGAACACCATATTCTTTGGGAGCTTGAAGTTCAAGTATGGCTCCTGTTGGTTTTTCCATTTCATCTACTGAATAATAATAATAATAATAATAATAATAATAATATTTTTCTTTTTTTCCAGTTACTCCACCAATTCATACTATGTCACAACGCAGGATTATGCTTTTAGAAATAAAGAATAGAACTCCACAAAAGGAACAAACTGGCAGATGTTTCTAATACCCAACAAGAATCCCAAGGACACGCAATAACTTTAATACACACGCGCGCGCACACACACACGCACAAACCCGGAACCGCACGCACTCACACATATGGTATCATGAAAAAAAATCTTTGTAATCGAAGCGAGAGAGAGAGAGAGAGAGATTTTGAACGCAACCAAGTACTGTATAATGAAAAATAAATATCTGTGATTGGTTTTGCACGTTCAAGGAGGTGTCAAAAAACGTCTCAAGTCCGTGGTATAAAGATAGCTGTCCCACGGAGATAAACAGAAGAAGAAGAAGAAGAAGAAGAAGAAGAAGAAGAAGAAGAAGAAGAAGAAGAAAAGAAGAAGAAAGAAATACATCCTAGCCTGGAATGTGGTCATTAGGTAACTTTCCATGAGCTGGCGTTTACCCTATGACCTACAAAGGAAGGCTAGTTCCTTTAAAGATAGGTAAGAGGAACTTGCCTTTGGGGAATAGTGAAGCAAGAAGAATTTACCATATGAGAATAAAAACCAAGCAAATGTGATGTTATAAACTATATTGTGTTTGTTATTGTGGTGTAAGAGGAATTTACCATAAGGAATAAAAGGAACTATAGCAGGGTATGTTTTATGGAATTTACCACAGAAGAATAAAGGAACTATAACAAAATATAATGCATTTTTAAGGTGAAGTAAGAGGCACTCACTATACGAGAATAAAAATACGTACGACATAATGTTTTTATAGTGAAGTAAGAGGAATTTACTATAAGGGAATAAAAAGTCATATAGCAAAATATGTTTATAGGGTGAAGTAAGGGGAATCTACCATAAGCAATTACGACAAATTACTAATATCCTTTAAAAGTAAACACACAGAGACTGGCGTTGTTGCCCTAGATAACCTTAGACTTTGCACGGATAGGCAACCTAACGCCTTTCTCTACCCCAGGACCGACAACAAAAAGAAGAGTAAAAGTAATGATGTACGCGGCAGACTTGCTTCTTGAAGAAAAGAGGGTTATGAGTCAGCAAAAACACACGGAATGGGGTTAATCCAAAGCTTAGCAGCACAAGGAGACACTAACTGAACCGTGTAACCTAACTGGTACCGATCGACTGACTGATTGATTAGTGGATTTCAGCAGACTGGTTGCATAATAACTATTGTAACTGACGAGTGAAACACACACACACACACACACACACACACACACACACACACACACACACACATATATATATATATATATATATATATATATATATATATATATATATATATATATATATAAATTTTAACTAATAAAAAGTTACAACTGGATGAAAAAACTTTTCACAACCTTCCAGCTTAAAAATCTACCCTTAAGAAACAGGCAGGTTTTGTACTTCAGAAAATACAGAAAAGTTCTCATTCTGGGGGTGAACTGTATGATGTATTAATCACTCCAGGTAACCGGTCACTGAAGGTTACCTATTTATCAACTTTTTCAGATCCCAATGAAATAAAAATTTAGAATTACTTTCCCAACCCCTTGAGGTTTGCCCTAGTTTCTGTGGGAAGCCCCGGAGGAGGACCTCTGATTTAGACTTGGGTCCCAGGGCTCCACAGCTGAACCCCGGAAGAGATCCATGCAGTAGAAGTGGCCCACAGCTTCCCTTGGAAGCACCAGAGCTACTCTATCGAACCAGGGACCCAAGGCGCCCTCCAGAATCCTAGGAAGATTACCTTTCATATCAAAATTAATTTATTCTTATGTTAAAAGAAATTCACGACCCATCAGATCCTTTCTGTCATTCCTCGAAGGCACAGGATCCATTCAACAATCTGTCCTGAGGCTTTTTGGGACCGCCTTGGCCCTAGGTGATGGGATAATTGACCCAGGGGGATTCTGAAGGGAGCCTAGGGTCCCGGTTCAGCACAGGAGCCTTTCTGTGGTGCTTTCCAGGGCAGCCCGGAGGCCAATGTTCTAAATAAAAAAAAAAAATAATAATAAAAAAATTCGGCCTTAGCTGGGGCACCCAGGGTCACAGGCTTATCAGAATGGTTCTCCTCCGAAGACTCCAGCAAAAGTCTAAGGAAATTGTAAGATTTGTGAGGGCGATAAAAAAATACTTTTATGTCACCAGAATACGAAGGGGTTAACAATACTGATAACAATTTAATTACAATTTCACCACAATTTGGAAACCCCACACACAAGCCGTTTCCAACCCTCTGTGTATGGTGACAATTTTTACTACGCTGTATCTTGCAATCCCTCATACAACCTACTTTTACTATTCTGCATTAGGTCAATCTACACACTAACTCATTTTATATATACACTTTGTCCCGAGTAGCTATATACCTGTTTATTAATTTGTTACAATTTAATTACTTTTTTCATTACGTTGCATTAAGGAACCACACGCAACTCATTTACAGGTCGTCTCAAGTGACAATCTATTCGTTAATACCATAACGACTCCATAACAATACACTAAGTTGCATTTGGGAATGTCATACACGCAACCCCTTTTCAATCCGTCCTCGTGTCAACATGCCACAACACGTCCCACTTAGAAAGAGAGACAGAGAGAATGAGGATGAAATTGTACCTAGAGCCAATGATAGGTCTCCGCTTCCCCGCCATTGATAATTAGGTGCACGGGCAGACCGCAATTGCTCGTTACGCAAATCACGAAAACGTAACCCTTTAACAAGGTAATGCGTGAGGCTGTCCTTGGAGGAAAAGAAAGGACAAAAAAAGGAGGAAAAAGTAAAATCTTGTAAATTGCGTCCCCCAAAATAATCACAGCGTTCGCCAGATTTTCTTAGGAGACTTTCTTGATTATAAAACCGGGATCTTGGTCAGGTTTATTTGCGTCTTTCTTTCTTCTTTTTTTTTTTGTGTGTGTGAATGCAGCCAATACTTGGCTCCCCCAACCCCCTCTCTCTCTCTCTTTCCTTGCACTTGTAGCGATATTTATTGCGAAAGCAAGCAAATAACCTAATTTTATTTTGAGTACATTACGTGGCTCAACAATGTCCTAAAAAAATTTAAGAAATCAATAACTTAATATCTCGACGGATGTAATGTTGGAGACTATGAGAATATAACCTTTATGTCATTCAACCCCTTAGGAATTTGAAAGAGCAAATGAGTACTAAATAAATAATAAGAAAAAAGTACTAGAATAAATAAAGAGAATCAAAACCTTAGAAGAAGCCGTTCAAACATTTCAACGTTCCTCGTGTCACCTACATCACTTCACATAACGTTATAGGAACAAGAGTAAACGTGTTCCAAGATTTTGATCCGTCTTTGAAATTATCCAAATAAATTAATAACAGAGCCAGGAATAAAAACGGGGGGGACTAATAATAACAGCCGGTTTTATAATACTTCTATATATTATGTATACATGCCACATTCCCATACGAAAATTGTGATTACTCTACGACAATGGAGGTGCGTCACCATTTCACTGATAGGGGAACCCCAAAACGCCCCCGATAACATGAAATATTGAAATATACTCGTAGGTTAGCTCTTCCACCCCCTAACTTACGTGCATGAGTTGGAATTGCACCAAGGATGTTGACAGCTTCCGTGTTTATTCCCCCATTCGGATTCAAGGCTTGTAGTGAGAAGCGCATCCGTATACTGAGGAAATAGGTTGGTTTAAAGGTCATGGCAGTACATACATACATACATACATACATACAGAGAGAGAGAGAGAGAGAGAGAGAGAGAGAGAGAGAGTGTGTGTGTGTAAGCTTAAAAAATCTAGATTGCCCGCTGGATCAGTCTCTGACTCAGGCTTGGCAAATGCGACCATTTGCTTTCTCAGCCAAATCCCGCAACCTATAAATCGTAGTTTCTACAAAGCGAATTCTTTGACTGACAATCTGAATAGTGAAAATGCAGCTGGATTTGACATAAATTACTGAAAATAATATTTCACACTCACATTTAACTTCTTTTACATAAGTTTTAATAATTTAATGGCAGCAGGGTGATTCGTAAAAAAATATTAGAGAGCAAACAAAACAGAACATGTGAGTCAGAGAAGAAGCAAAACAATAAAGGTAGCAGGTTGTGTGAAAAAGATTGTCTGTGGAAGACGCCAAGGGGTTTGAAACACTACTGATGAGTGTAAGTTTTACCACGGACGAGTTTCATCCTCAATTGATCAGTTAAAAGTACATATGTGGCAGTGACTGTTGTGTTGGTTTGTCTTTGGGACCACTCCCAATTAGGGGACAAGGCTTTAATATATATATATATATATATATATATATATATATATATATATATATATATATATATATATATATATATATATATATATATATATATATTTTTGTCTCAATAACAAGACAGTCTCTGCAAATAATGCCATTGATTTCAAAAGAAATTGCATCAGAGAAAAATTATGCCAAAGTAGTTAAGAGGGCATTGTGGTTATTGCAATACACACACACACACACACACACACACACACACACACACACACACATATATATATATATATATATATATATATATATATATATATATATATATATATATATATATATATATATATAATCAGCGCCAGTCTCCTCACTACAACATAATTCCTGAAGTCATTCTCAGCCCTGTCTTCCAGAGGCTTCCATCACGCCTATGCCGAACGCTGACCTGCGCCAGTTCCCACTGACCATCACTCATTAACAATACTTTTTTTTTTTTTTTTTTTTTGAGGGTCGTTGTCTTTGAACACCAACGACAGTTACCTAGCAATACGAAGAGCATGCGATCAATATAGTTGACATTATTTTGATTACGGGCGACGGATATTGATCGACGGAGGAGCCACTGTGGTGTGTACGACAGTGATATTAGTATCACTTCTTGTACATTACCCTAGTCTTACATTAGCTTTTGGTAGTAACAACATAAACTCCGTTTCCACTTCCTTTCTTCACTCTTGCAGCCAAACGCCTCTAGCTATAATTCTTAAGTGCAACCTAAGGCTTTCTCCTGGTTCCACCTTTAAATCCTTGTACTTCGTTTCCTCCGTTCTCTGGATCTCTTTACCTTGCTGTCCAACCACTCGAACTCCCACTTTTCACTGTCTCAAGCGCTGAATGGCCAAAGTGCCCCTGTGCATGGCTTGAAGCCTGAATTTCACAAGTCAAATCAAGTAACAAAATTAAGATGGTGATTTTTTTAGAAATATTTGTTAGAACATAAATAGCCGCCTATGCTTATAGCTTAATTTAACAATATTTCTTGAGATCTTGGAGAAATCTTGCATAAGAAAAATGACAGACCACCTTTTAATAGTTTAATTCAGATATAAATTCCTCAACTCCATTTGTAACGCCATTCAACTTCCAATCGATCAATCAACATTAACATAGTCAGCAATTATCAGACAGCACAACACAAGATTTACAATTTTCCCGATAATAATTTACTTATAAAAAGTACTGAACTACAAGAGAGACAGGAAGTTATAAGTTGCAGAACAAAATATGAAAGACCATAAATGAGACTTCCAATTCCGGTAACCAAACACTAAAGCTTCCCACGACGACAACAGGTAAGGCAGACTGATTCATTCGTTTATCAATAGTGCGAACCGAAACTGGTAAGACACGAAAAGCTGAGTTATTAATACCCCTTGTTTGATTGATCAGTTCATTCATCTCTATCTTCCCTTTTCTTCCTCTGCAGAATGCATGGCTTCCAGAGCTATAATAATGGGTTATCAAAATAACTTCTGTGGACAAATAACTGCAAGATATGTTTATTTAATTACAAGGATATTCTGCCCACTTGCTTATGCCAATGAGTCTCTACAATTTCTCCTCTTCTTAGACAGACTAGTATTGAATTACCAGCTAATTCCCTATAAGCTAATTCCCTATCATCTCTTCTGGTTGAGGTACAGTGTATAAGGTGATAATAGTAAGGACACTACCGACGCAACAAACTAACATGTTGTTAAGGATATATTTAAATCACTGTCTCAGTATTGTTTCATTGTCATCTTCGTCACCGCCTCGAACGCCGTGTGACGCAAAGGGTTCTGTACAACTCTGCTACTCTTTCCTGGGCTGTTTTTTCCACAAATCTCCAGTCATCTCCGGTATCCTTTCTCTATATTTTTATTCCAAAATGCCTTTACATAGCTAATTCATCAGATTTCAATCCCCAAGCCATACATCATATTGAAATTGCCTATCACATGCTATATCCTTTAAAGCTTTGGTAAGAGTCAAATAATTTCATAACTTTTACAAGTGAACGATGAGTGCCTCAAATACAACACCTAACATACATACTGCTGAATCTGGAACAGCTACTTCATTTTACTTTTCATTACAAGATAAAATCCAAGAAGAAATCCGAGTCACTGATAATGACGTTCTTGAGACGTATAATTAAAGCCAACAACAAGTAATATGTACTAGTAATGATATAACATAGGTACTAGTAATCATATAACATAGGTAACTCACGTGCAAATTTTTATTTAGCGTCTTAGGCACTCGGTTTATTCGGAGAATGATAAAACATTTAAAAAAGAGGTGGAAAGGAATATACACCAGTTTATGAAGTTCACATGGTGCAAAAAGATGATCCACTGTTTTATGGCAGTTTGGTCGTGTAGACCATGAGAGAGAGAGAGAGAGAGAGAGAGAGAGAGAGAGAGACGCAGACTAGTGAAACTTGTGTAAAATTGGTAAGATAGAAAGTTTTACATCGTGGGTGACACAAGCGTCACATAGGTATGGCGTTGAAATCCAGGACGTGAGTTAGTGAACGGGATATAGGTAAATGTGCAAAGTGGGTCAACGTGCTACTGATGAGGCTTCTGCATGGTGCCATCGCTCTGAAACTAGGGAAGTTTTCGCAAAGTACAGTACCCTTAATTCAGCAAATAGGATGATTGATGTGTTTATGAGTCACAAAATTGGAGGCTGCAACGATTTCTTTTTTCCACATTCAAATAAAACTTCCACACACACAAACATTATAAAACATTATATATATATATATATATATATATATATATATATATATACATTATATATATATGTATATACATGCACACACACACACACACACACACACACATATATATATATATATATATATATATATATATATATATATATATATATATATATATATCTAAACAGTATATAGAATCCCCTGGAGGAAACGCACCCATGCTTTCACTCCTGTAAGATGCCACAAAAGGAAAACAATAGCTTTCACTCCTCTCTCCGTCAAGTCACCAAACCGACGGGGTCAGGGAGTTCGCAGCTCAATACTTTGCCCTGATATCTTTAAATAAAAAACAAACATACAAAAACAAAGAGGGTACTAAGTCCTAAGTTTTGAACGTGAGTGGATGTGATACGGAAGAGGAAAACAAGTGATGATAGTTATTTTTGACACCCAAAGAGATAAAATATGAATTGTTGAAGAGATAGAAAATGGTAGAACTTTAGCCCCAGGGAGACACTTGATGACAATTGACAGAGTACAGATGTAACACCTCAAGGACTGCATGGGATAAGACTAAGTGTGCCTTGAGGCAAAGTTCTGTGGGTCAGGAATGGGAAAAAAACTAGTGAAAGAGTGTTTTTGGGAGAGCCTAAATCTGTACCCAGCTAGGTGATTTTAAATGCAAAAAGAAGGTGACAGAGAAGAAGTATGAATACCTAGAGTAATCGAGACACGAGACTCTTTTTGAAATAAGCCTTGGAAGTGGGTTGAGTGTAGGAAATTGATGGTTTTCAAAGCAAGATGGACATTGTTCAGTGGCGACGAAAAGTTTGTTACAGTTTGAGCTAGTACAAGGTAACTGGAAGATCTAGTGGATGTAATAGGGAGAGGAGGAGTAGCTGATCATTACTTTGTTGAAGTGAAAGTTACGATAGACAGACATTAAAATGAAATTTAAGGCAGACAGACATTAAAACTGAAGTGGAAGTGGTGAAAATGCAGCAGTAGATGTAATTAACAAAAGTGAGTCTGATAAGATCGAAGTGAGAAGAGGAACAGAGAGGATGGATGAAAAATGGCTAGATGTAAAGGTAAAGAGGTGGAGTAGAGGAGTGTATATAAAAACTGACTCAGACAAGCTTGTGACCGTCAATAGAGAGACAATGTGTTGAGTATATTCAAAAGTGAAGATAGAAACTAGTGAGGGTAATCAATAAAATCCACAGTGAATTGTATGGACTGGGGAGTGGCTGGTTTGGCAAACAGTTGGATCTACGACAAAGATGTGCTATCTATGGTAATTTCAACATCTTTATGAATGGAGAGATGAGATCTGTTAGTGAAGGACCATTAATGTAAATTTAAAACTGTGGGAAGAGAAATTGAGCCACGAATGAAGAGTGGAATATAACTGGACTTGGAAAATGGAATTTAGGTCAAAGGCCAAGCGCTGGGACCTATGAGATCATTAAGCACTGAAAGGGGCACTGAGAGAGCAGGAGGTCTGAAAGGTTTAACAGGAGGAAAACCTAGCATTTGCACTACGAGGCAATTGTTAGGAGAGGGTGGACAGTAAGATGGCAGAAAGATAACATAACCTGAGGTACAGTCATAGGAAAGAAAGGGGTTGCAGCTAGAGGCTAAAGGAATACTGCTAAGACCCTTCAGCTATGCCCACAATGAACCACTTTTCGGATGATACAGTGTTGACTGGGGACAGCAAAGAGAAACTGCAGAAACTTGTGAGTTTGAAAAGTGCTTGCAAGAGGAGAAAGCTGACTGCAAATAGCAGCAAGACGATAAATGGAAAAAAAGAAGAGGAAGCATGAATGGCAAAATGGATGATGGAAGAAAGATAGCGGCTGATTCGCACAGGTATTTGGGAGTAAACACGTTGGAGGAGGGTATGATAAGAAAAGAGGTGAGTCACAAAATAGGCGAGGCAAGAGAGGAGGAACAATACATGCAAAAGATCTGAATGGAACTTGAAACGTCTACGTAAGCCAAAATGGGGTATATAGATTGTTGAGCTAAATGTCCTTTATGGTAGCAAAGTTAACTTCAAATAAAAGGAAAAGTTGGAGCTTTTCAGATGGACTATTTGTATAGTATATGTGGTGAAGAAGAACTGAAAGGGTGAGGAGTGATGACATACACTGAAGTGTTAAAAAGGTCTGAGAAGGTTCAAGGACGAGTCAAAGAGCTTTGAGATAGTTTGGTCATGTTAATTTGATAAAATATAACATGGTGAAATTATTAGGAAGTAAGGGCCTTAATAGGCAGAGAGCACGAGAGTGCGTGCATAACAGAGGGGAGTTTGATACACTGCTGATGAGCCTTCTGTGAGGTTGTATGAAGAAATTAATGATGTGGATGTCTTCTGCACAATGAGTCCATCCATGAATCAGAAAGTAAGAAGTATAAATAACTTATTGGCTACTGTGTTGTTTCTTTTCTCTGGAACCATACCCTGCTGGGGGAAACGGATTAATTACACACACACACAATATATATATATATATATATATATATATATATATATATATATATATATATATATATATATATATATTTTTATATATAATATATAATATATATATATATAATTTTTTTACTGTAATCTAACGGTGTACTATGCTTGTGTGTGTATGTATATATATATATATATATATATATATATATATATATATATATATATATATATATATATATATATGTGTGTGTGTGTGTGTCTGTGTGTGCATGTCTGTATAAGATATTTATATAAATGGTAGCACGCACCTATTCATTTGTACGTAGTTCGAGTGGCGTAGGTATTTCATTGCATCGTGCCCTTCAAAGCCCTTGACCTACGAGGAAATCCTGATTTAATTAGAAAATAGTGTTTTATTTGGTTCATTTTAAATTGTTAAAGCTTAACCGTCACGGTATTTGTATTCAAAAGTCACTACTATTATAAGAGGGCTCTAAGAATATTGAAAAGAAAAAAAAAAAAACACCCGGTTGACTTCCGGAAGTTATTGTATCAGTCACTTATTCTTACGAAATCTTCAACCCCCAATATTCACAAGTTTATCTCCCCCCCCCCGTCTCCGTTCTGTCGTACGTCGGTTTGAAATCTCTTCTACCTCTATACAAATATGTATCCCCCCTTTCCTTTTACCCCATTTTAGCCCTGGCGCCTAAAGTTAAGCAAGAGGTTTCTTAGCTCCGCCCTCTACCATCGTACCACCTATGACGTCATGCGATGTCACCTCATCCTCGTTTCGTTGTCTCCTCGTCAAGTTTTATATGAAGTTTTGAATCTCTTCTTCCTGGGTGCCAGACGATTCATACAACCAATTACCGGCTCGGAACCAGTCGTGCTCGGCACCGAGAAAGAAAATTAATTAAAGTAATGATTGCTCTGTCAAATGTAAATGAGAAGAATTTTCCTCGGTGGTAACTAAGCCCCGCCCCCACCTCAGTCCAATAAAACCAGCAGCCACGTGGGTCAGAGTTTATATTCTAACGGACTCGCGTCGGATCTACGTCGGTCGCGGAGTGGATTATTCGTCACTGGAAAGCCCATTATTGACGAGAAATTCCGCTGTCAAAATTGAACGCTGACGCAGTTAGAATATCTCTTGCACTTGTGAAGTACGCAATAATATTAATCACTATTTAAAATCACGCATTTAATCATGAATCTGTTCAGTGTGGCACTGCTCTTCATCTGCCTCGTCCTTAAAGGAGTGTCATCATTGCCAAATTTCATGACTCAAGATGACCTCAGTGACGGTCAGCATGAAATTCGGATTCATCTCAACGGCATCAACGCCAAACAAACCTCCGTGGGACACGACCAAGGGAGCGAAAGGTATGTAGAAAACCTGAGTGGAAAAACTACGAGAATCTTCTCGTAACTCGTTTAGTCTTAATAGGCTACGGTAGGCCTCTTATTTTGGTGAGGGGGATCTTGACTGATCTATGGCGGTATTCTGCTTTATTTTTTTTGCGGATACAGAAGTACTTAATTATTGATGCTTCACTGATAAATGCCAGATTTTATCTTTGCAACACCGATACACGATGGCAACTCAATTTTTATCATTTTACCAAAATATGATGACTTTGGCTTAAGTTTTGTGTTAGTGCAGGCTGTGTCTGAGATCACTGAATAATGACGTGCAGATATGTTAGTCTAATAGCCCTATGTCTTAAGAATTTTAGTAATTATTAACCTTAAGATCGACGGATGAACTATGAGCTCTTGAATGGCAAGAACTCCCCAAACCAGCTTTGTAAGCCAACCGAATTATCAGGTAGCTTCTGTCCCCACCTTTTTTTTTTCTCTCTTCGTAAGAATGCTGCACTTGCTTTTTTTTGGCCTAAGTGTTAGGCCTAGATGAGGCTCACCCCCTGAGGGAGGAGAGTCATAAATAGTTTCAAACCGCCTGATATTCAGCCGAGTAAAATTTAGGCTTAAGCCAAACAAACAGGAGAAAATAATGTTAGGCTTAAGCCATGTATTTGCGAGAAAGTACTTGTTTACAGTGTAAACGGGTTTCTGAGTAAACTGGATAAGACTGGGAATGAGTTTTCAATTGCATATAAATTCAGAATATACAGAATACTACTCAAGATAAATTTTGATATAATTTTTTTTATACTACATAAAATCAACAAAATACCAGGATGAACAAAAAATCTTAGTTAATGCCTTAGAATGTTGCGCTCATATGATTAAAAAAAATTATTTCATCTAATAATGTAACAGTAGTTTATTTTGATGGCAAGCGTGAGCACAACATCCATCAAAGCATCGGGACCTTTATGTCAGAGGTGAGGGAATTCTACGTTACTGATTTAGATCTCAAATCATCACATGTTTTATAAGAATTATATAGAAAGAAGTCATGATTTGACTAGTCTTGTGCTCTGGCATGATTGAATGCCCTGAAATTTGCTAAATTATGTTTTCTTAAAGTACTTTAGTACATGCAAAAACACAGATATGTAAAGAAGGAGAAATAATGTCTCCTTGGTGTGGAGATGAAACAAATGCACCCAATTACAGAAGAATATTGCAATTTTCAGTATAAATAACAAATGAAGTCAACATCTCTAGCACACATACACTATATGTATGTGTGTGTGTGTGTATGTATATATATATATATATATATATATATATATATATATATATATATATATATATATATAATGTATATATATATATATATATATATATATATATATATATATATTATATATATATATATATATATATAGTATATAAATTTTTAAAATGTATCCCTAAACACTAAGTATATTCACAGGCGTGAACAGGGTGTGCCAGCATGTATGCAACCTGTTCTCGTTTTCTTGAACCTGAGCCAGCCTATAGTTGAAATATCAATACCATCCTTTCGGAAAACGTCATTGTTTCAGGTTTTAAAATGCTTGGCAACACGCGCCATTGTTTCCAAAGAAGTTAAAAATAGGATCGTATTGTGTAAAGCAATTCCCTCTTATTAGGGAACACACGGAGAGGTACGTAAAAATGCCCTTATGACTGACAGATGTACGAGAGAGGGGGAGAGAGCGCGCTAGTCTCTTTCGTTTGTAGCCTGTTTTTGTTTTACCTGAGGGCGGGATCAAATGAGCTCGCGGCGTCACCATAATATTTATTTCTTCTGTTTTTGAGTGATCGGTTCAACGTTAGTTTAGAATCTCTTCATTTTGTGGCTATTCAATGTTATGTTAATTGTTATCCGTATATATTAACAACTTATTTTCCTTTATATTTTGCCGGTTTTACTTTAAACTTACCGGCAGATAAGAACCTAAGCAAACGCGCCGTATATGTTTATACCCTCATAAATACATAAATCTACTGAATGCCGACTCCCAGCAACATCGGCCTACCTAAAGCTAATAACCAACGGTGTCCCTCTTTCTATCCTTCATAGCGGTCTAGTCCTTCGGCAAGTGAGTCACCATCGACACATGGTCACCCTTATATACGTGGGCGAAGTGCAAGAGGGCATGGGGGTGGACGGCTTATCGTTGAGGGACTGCGAAGTGACTTCGGATGCCGCAGAACTGGACAAATTCTTGGAAACGTTCAGAAAAGATATCGAAACCGCGCAGGCAATAGCAGAAGGTAATGTAGCCATATCATAAGATTTCTTTTATTATTGAACTGGCATAATGTGTAAGAGGGCGCATGCAGAAACGCATTGTGTGTGGGAGATTCGGCGCCCTGCTGATGCGTTGTATAGCTGTATGAAAAGGTTTATGTTGTAGAAGATTTTGTACGTAGGTTTTATCCTGGATACTCCAGTTACAGTATGAATGTGACAGTTGCTACTGAATTTTTTCTTTATATATATACACAAAATTATATATATATATATATATATATATATATATATATATATATATATATATATATATATATATATATATATATATATTATATGCATGAGTATGTGAGTAATGTGTAAAATTTAAACGCATGTACCCTGCATATATTCATACTACACAACTAAATATCTTTTGGCTGAGTATTGTTTATAAACTTTGCGACAGGTTCAAGTAACGGAGTCTTCCACAACACAAGTTACGTTCCAATTACAAGCGAGGACGAGATTCCAGAGTATCTCAGACCGGTTCTACACTTTCGACAGCTAAGAGCTGTGGTAAGTTGAAGTTTTAGACTCATTCTTGTCGTTTGGATTTCTTAGATGAAATACTCATTGCGATAGTTCAAGGATTTGGTATTTTAGGCTTAAATGTGTCCATTATACCCTCTCTCATATATATATATATATATATATATATATATATATATATATATATATATATATATATATACATGTTAAATTTCTAATTTCTCTCTCTATATATATATAGAGAGAGAGAGATTCACTAAGAGTATCATAACTGTCAGTGGAAAGAATATTTACTTAAGTGACTTTTGTTTCTCTTCAGTGCAAAGCTCACCACCGCAATGTGCGCAGATCTGTGAAGCTTTCCAGGCGTCAGGAAGATTCTTCACGCGAGCTTGAAGCTCCAACACTATCCAGGTAAGAAACGCTGTTTCTATTCTTTAAAAGATTTGATCATTCAGATGACTCATGTAATTGCAACTCGATCATTGTGCATTCAAAATTGCAACCTCCTGCATTGTCACATCATATTTGTACACAAAAAATATGCATGGAATATGACATGATTACAGTTAAGACTGCATAAGAGAACAATAGTAAAATATGTATGAATATTTTTTGTATCAAGATAACTGAATGTCATGTACATAATTATGAAGTTCCCTATTATAGAATGGCATACTCTCGAATGCATGTAGCTTCATTGATTTTGTTTAAGGGAACTGTGGAAAATAAAAAAAGAAAATTAGTCCTAGTATGTGGAACATTGCAGTTAGTAGATGGGAAAAGTGTAATGTAGTTGTCTTATATAATTATATGCTGCCGTTGCTTCTACCAATATCTCCCTCAGACCAACACCTGTCGCCTTCTCTCCCCTTCTCTCTCTCCCACACCCCGTTGCTTCTAGACTTAGTTTTTAGTAGTTGTGGATGTCGGACTGTCTTTAGATGTTTGGAGTCGACTATTACTTTTTTTTATGGCTGTTTCTCGTTTTCGGCGGGTTGTCTTTTTCTCTGTGGTATATGAATGATATTCTGAGCCGGTGTGGTTATATATATCTGTATTACCCACACTCATACATGGTACTATATGAGTGTGCGTCTCATATGAGACTACATAAATATGCTCATGTATGTTGCTGTATACACAGCAGAACCGGTTATACAGATGTCGTTTCTTTCATCTTGTGCTTGGCCGGTTATAGAAGTAAGCTTATTCTCTGCTGGCGGATATTCCCTAGTGAAGGCTGAGGTAGAGGCCAGTTCTGAAAATGGACTTCCCAAATTCTTCAACCATTTCAAAGCATATGGAGCAACCATGATGGTATTTCATGGGTGTGCTACAAGCAAAGGCATCAGCTGCTGTATAAGGACATGACCAAGAAGTATTATTGCCAAAGCCAATTTCCGTAGCTTGACGCATTTCGCAACTGCTATTTTTTCATCTAAAACCTGTGACCAATTATACGTGTAACTAATATGATATTCCTTTGTGGGCTATCTGATCTTGCAACGCAGTTTTTGATGCTTTAATGCAACTGACAATAAGCTACAGTGTGACGTTACACCTACTGTGAATTATACTGCTTTTCCATGTGGTTTCTCTTGTTTTATTCTTTAATGCTTTTGTTGCAATTACTGTCTTTCTGTGGGCTTTCTGTCTTTCATGCTGACCTGTGGTGTGGTTCTTTAGCTGTAGCTGTGACTCGTTTTTACCTGACAATCAAGAGGAATTTCTGAATTTCTAATACGAAGTAAAGCATGCCTTCTTGTGTACCGATTCAGTGTAAAAAAAAAAATATAAAGGAATGAATTCTCTTGAAATTTTAACATAAATTTGTATGTAAATAGCATTTTACAAAGGTATGGCTGAATTTTAGAAATTCTTGTTCAAGCTTCATCTTTCAGCTTTAATGCAACATTTTTGGCTGCCATATAAACACAACCCTACATTCAGAAACCTAGCAATATATAAATACATATAGTATATACATATATATTATATATACATACATATAATATATAGTATATATTTATAATCTTATGAGTGTGTACATGCAAACGCACACTTACATGCACACATTCGTACACCCAAAAATGTCATCTTGAGTTTGACCTTTCCTTTACTATGCTTGCATTAATTTATTGTCCTTAGTTTGCATGATGCATTTTTTCCCTCATTTGTTTTTTACCTGCTACCTTTCACAACTATGCTCATTTGATTTCCTTTCGCTTTTGAACATGCAATGATGATAACCCTGAGTTTATTTTTGTATTTTGTTCATTTTTTTTTTAATGCAAAACCCTCTTAACATTTGTGTTAATCATTTTGATTTTTTCGTTAGCCCTACTTTTATGTAAAAGTATAAAATCCATATATTCCCAGAAAATAGTAGTAAACTAGTCATTTGTTCAGTTTTGTCTCTTTTTAACTTTATCAAGAACTATGTTGATAAATCTTGCTCAGTTCTCTTTTACATTTACAAATTTCATTTAAACTAAGTAAGTTCAGCAAACTTACACACGTTATATACAGCACTAACATATGTTTGATTTCACGTTTAATTCTAATATACGCTCACGTTTCTACATAATGGATACTGTCCATGTCATGTAAAATACGCACATACATGTATTAATAAATTATTAATAGTCGTTAACAGTCCCTGCATACATGTGTATACATCACATGTATACTATAAAGGATTATGTGCGAACACGCCTAACGAATTTTAGACTTCTTGTACCCACAAAGTCAGAGCTGTTCTTTTAACATCAAATAACATTACAATCACTACTAATAACAAAAGAGAATCTGGGTCGATTGTATCATCATTGGTGGAGGTCTTCTCTTCTGATTATTGGCAAAGGTAGTTTTCTAATCATAAAGTAAAAAAATTATTGTGTATATTTTCAAAATTACTCTCAACACTTATTCGGTTTTAATTAGTCTTTATCTCTGGCCCTCATGGAAAAGGACAGTTGTGATTATCCATTAACAGACTTACAATTAATTAAGATACGAAGAGAAAGAGCGTTAATGTATTTAAATAGAAAAAATAAGTTAATGATCCTTAACGACACCTCAAAACAGATGGTGGTAAACTGTAAGATGGTTATTCCTATGAACGCTTTGGAGCATAATAAACAACGATATGACAAAAAAATTTCGTGCACCAAGCTATGTAACGCAATGTTATTAACTTGCATGCATCCGGAATAAGCTTCCAGGATAAAAGCAGAAGAGCTTAACAGAACATCACACAGAACGATGATATTTGTTCGATTTAAATAACGCAATGAAACAATTTTAGAGGAGTCAGGATTACGCCATGTGCTGAAAGTTAAAGACAGAATGGAACGCTTACGTCACACAGAGGTATGCGTATGCATGGAACTTTATTCTCATGAGTGGCAAAGAAAAATAAAAGGAAAGAAGGCTTCATTAAAACGATAATTACCCGGTCAATAATCACTGAAGAGAGTCGTCTTGATACACCAGTTTTGGGACGTTGGTTTGGCTGCCTGGACCAGAGGCAGCCAGTCCCTGTTCAGTCAGCTGTTGTAGGACTCTGCTCCCAGACAAAGCGGCCTATTTTTTTTTTTTTATCCATTAATTTTCTTTGATAAAAACGTTCCCCTTGAGTCGGATCAAAAAGCATTACTGAGTCGGAAGTTTGGTTATGTTGTGTGTGGACACAGGAGCAAGCGGTGGGTGTTAAACGAGCTCCTCATCATGCCCGGTACCAAGTGGTGTGGCAACGAAGATTTGGCAGAATCCTTCAGTGACCTCTCGGGGTTCGTTGGTGCCGACCACTGCTGTCGCCAACACGATATGTGCAACATCAACATCCCGGGCCTGACCAGGAAATTCGGCATCTACAACTCGCGCCTCACCACCGTTTCACACTGCGCGTGTGACGAAAGGTAAGGGGAAAAAAGGTCGGGGGGTTAGTTGGGAAGGACGCAAGAAACAGGACCCGAAGGGTATGTGGGTCCTGCCATTGATAGGGGTAGGTAAGGAACAGGGGTTTGGTCTTCGTTCATTCATTCATTCAGCCTTTCCCAAAGATCGGTGTCCTTTTGTAAGTTGCGTTTCTCTTCCTCGGAATGAATTCCGTCTGTTTGAGAAAGTCTTGGTAACTGGAAGTTGATTGTATTGTGCAAGAGAGGCGACTCGGTTGTGTTGTGGGAGATATGAGGTAAGAAGTCTTGAGACGAGCAGCTGTGTGTAAGGTTAAAGGTAAGTCTTTAAAGATGGTTGTGTGTGTTACACAGCAGGTCACGGCGATCCGTTCTGGACAACCTTAGATTCCCTGCAACCAAGTGGTGCGGCGTCGGGTATTCTGCTACTGTGTATGGGGACCTAGGGGGTTCCTCTGGGGCAGACAAATGTTGCCGCCAGCACGACATGCATTGCCCATACTATATAAAGTCCTTCGAGAAGAAATATGGCATCATGAACTGGAGTATTGGCACCATCAACCACTGCGCTTGTGATGAAAGGTAAGTGGGACACTGGTCGTGCCGTATTAGGAATAAGGTTGCTAGATGTAGTTTTGAATGAATTCTGTATTTTTGTGAGTGTGTTTATGGACAATTTTTTTCTCATGTCACTCAGTAGAAAGTTTAACAACTGTGTACAGAAAACTGACCTCAAGTATTACTTGGGACAGCCACACATTGAGACATCCACATTACTTTTTATGAGGTGAAAATATCAGTGGCCCGAAATGTTATCAAGTTTGTCTAGAAGGTGACAGTTTTTGGGAAAATTTTACATTTCCTTGAAAGATACATATCCCCTTGCTTTGTAGTCTTAATCACTTTTCATCAAAATCTACACAAGGAAAGCCAACAGGCAATGCAGTTTAATTCCGATTTCTTAATAGGGTTATCTCGCAAAGGTCGCGACAAACGAGAAAATACATAACAAAATAGAAAAAAAATCAGCATTACAGTACTTAATCGTCACGAAACACGAGAAAAATGCAAATCAAAAATGTGAAGACAATATTACAATATTTATCTTCACTTTGTGTGCACCTAAGGCCCCTGATTTGTGGAGCTCTGAAAGTTACATGATCTAGAAGTTTCTATTCTTCTCTGCTGCATCAATCAAGACTTTGACCTAACCTTCATATCCGCGCGATTTTCACATTTCTGCCTCTGTTCCGTCTTCCCCCTGCTCATAAAGAATTGGTCCTTCAGATAATGAAGTAGCTGCCCTTAGAGAACAGGATTAATGAGAGAGAGAGAGAGAGAGAGAGAGAAAACGGGACGCGGGAATTTCCTTGCCGCCACGAATGCAAAACTTCAAGAGTTGCCAAGTAGTGAAGTATGCAACTATTTTTCCCCGGCTGTCTGCCGATCCGCTCGCCAGAGGTGGTGCGATAGTGGTGTGATTTTGGGGGTTTCTGAGGGGGTAGAGGAAAGTGACCATAAGGACGTCTGAGGAGAGGAGGAGGGGGAGGGAAAAGGAGGGGGGGGTAACAGGAAAACTCTCAGACAAGCCACAGATAACGTTGGAATGTTGGGGAAAGGGGGAGGGAGTGACTGCTGTGGGATTGATCCCATGGGGTCATGAAACTTGTCTGTCTGTCTGTCTATATATGAACCTATCTTCTATAATTCGTATAAAGGAAGAGGATAAAACGTATATTTAATCCTGTTTCACTTTTGGATTCAAGACTGGCAGTGGTAATCGTGATTCAGGTCTGAGGAAATCGAGAAGAGGTCACTGTGTCTAAAAATATCAAGTCTCTCGTAAATGAGAACAGCAGATTCTGAGGCAAAATGTTTAATACAACGGACATTATATTATACTGATATTCTTACGAAAAGAAATAAAAAGGGGATGCTGTGATTTGACAGAGGACTTGGTAAAGGAATACACCCTGGTAAAGAATTCCCTTCTCTTAATTTAACTCTTAATTAGCGGTGGGGGACTTTCTTTCCCTCTCTCTCTCTCTCTCTCTCTCTCTCTCTCTCTCTCTCTCTCTCTCTCTCTCTCTCTCTGGAGGTACTCCACTTTTTGCTTCAAGGGTTCGTAAACCACAAGTTTTGACGCTGGCTCAAACAATTCTTCTCTATAGTAACTCTCTCTCTCTCTCTCTCTCTCTCTCTCTCTCTCTCTCTCTCTCTCTCTCTCTCTCTCTCTCTCTCTCTCTCTCTCTCGTTATTACTGATGTTCGCTCGTGCAACCGCTTAGCAAACGAAGCAGTTTATACAACCGTTAGTGATCATGATAATATCACTATTAACCGTCACAATAATGATAGCAATAACAGCAGAAAAATAAAGTCATTTTGCACACAAAGCACTGTACAAATATTAGTAACGTTAATAATTACTATATTACTAATTTACGAAGATATTACTAATACCTACGATGATATTAATGCAGAACAAACAAACAAAAAAAAATGTAATGTACAGACTATGCACAGGAGATTCCATTTGCGTCTCGGTGTTTCATGAACTCGACATACGAGAGGAAAAATGTTAGTATTTGTGAATGGATTTGGTGGTTAGCAGAGGTTAACGTTAGTGTGACCTGAAAAATAAAATATTCAAGTTGTGAAATAACTTCCAATACTCGGATGAGAAATCTTGATTCATTAAAATGACTTCACACCTTTGACTCTCCAGGATAATCAGATCTCTCGTACCAGCATTTGTATGATATCAACCGGTACCAGATTATGAATGAATACTTATCAGTGAACACCATTCAGATTTATCTGAAGGAGATAACACGTAATCACAGTTATAAATTCCTGTGATTTATTGCTTGTGACTGAAGCGCAGATTTTCCTTATGCAGTGGAAATACCGTTGAATTATCAAGTGAGGATAACGATCTATTATAGAAAAGTAAAACCATCGTGAAATCCTTTCAGCTAACGAACAAACACCCGCCCTTCTAAAAGTTGCCTACCTTGACGAAAAATGGCTTTCAGCCACCTGCACATGTAAAGGCATCTGGCTGACGTGTACACGGTGCCCTACTGTGCACCTTTAGGAACACACGCACGCACACACACACACACACACACACCTATTTATATACATATGCAAGAATGAGAAGGAAGGACGGGGTCAATGCTATCTAACAAGTTGCTGCTGCTACACGCATCGTACTATAAATATATATAGAGTATTAAGTAGGTTAGTGCTCGTATGTTGATAAAAACAGAGGAACAATATTGATTGCTCTTTCGTGGTAGTAAGATGAAGGGTCACCTTACCATTGCAAATAGATTAATAATGTAAAGATTTTAACTCCGACAATCTCACTGAATTCACTTAATATGTTTGTTGGTTTTACATTGTTAAGTACAAATTCTGACTATGTCGGCTTTACATTGTAAAGTACAAATTCTGAAATTAGTCAGACAGGTTTACAGTTGGATGGGGATCTTAGGAATAAGGGACGTGGCAGTACATAGAAAATAAACAAGAAAAGGACTTGGCAGTATACGGAAAATATACGAGGAATTCAAGGTGAATAAAAAGAGGGAGCGGGCCCTCTCGTCAGTTTGCACAGTGGGACCTTTTTGTTTTCCAAGCTAGCCGAAGGAACTATAATACATTACTCGGAAGTTCTTCTAGTGGCAGGTCCACTGCTCGAGCGAGTGAATAGAAACCTATTTATGGACTATGACCTTAAATACCCCGGTAATAAAGTGCAGTGCAACAAATATCCCCCGGTAGTAAAGTGGCCTGCGGTGCCGCGTACCCGACACAAACATTCATTTAAACAAGCGGCGTGAGATGTCTCTGAAGGTAAGGTCGCTCAAGGACCTACTTGTTCTTTTTTTCTTTATATTATTTTTTTTTTCTTCTGAGCCAGGGGCAATGACGGCTAGGGGGGAGAGACGCTTGTCTGTGGGTGGGGGGAAGAGGAGGTGGGGGGAGGATTTCAATGTAGAGTCGTGGCAAACTATTGCACGAAAGAATGTGGCCGTCAGGAGAGTGCGGTGGGGGTGTGTCCACATCTTTTGCCGTGTGATTGGCTCTCTGATGACCTCCGCGGCTCTCAGTGGCTCTGTGCTTACACACCCGCCATTTCACCTGTCTTGATTGGCCTCCGTGCAAGTTTCTGAAAGATGCGTTTTGATTGGCGGAGGCACTTGATGTCTACTTTTCAACGGCAGAGGCCCATTGGTCAGGCTGCGATCGTACGATGTCGTCTGGAGGATTTTCTGGCGCCAAGATCGGGTTCTCTGGGCCGTCTTGGGATCGTGGGGAAGGGAGGGGGTTTCTGCAGATAAAGATAGCCAAGAAGTAGCGATTACCTTCATGGCAGAGGGACTATTTAGGTTTTTTGTTAACCCGGTTAGTGCACTGCTTGGGGACTGTTCGCCTTGCGAGAGAAAACTGCACCAAGAAGTTATAAGGGAAGGGCGCTCGGGCCGATGATTCCCGGCGCATTTAATTTGACAGTACTCGAGGCAATGAACGAAATGCACCCCCTACCCCTCCCCCCCTCCTCCTCGTCCCCTTTCCCTCGTTTAAAGTCTATTCTGAGTTTTCCTCTCTTCTGCTGGGGAGAAGCATCTCCGACATTGATCTCCGAGACTTAAAAATACTCTCGAGTATAGACCAAGTGGTTGTGTCCCCCGTGAATTCCTCTTCATTAACGGTGTATTATAAAAAGGGCTGCTGCTGCTTCTCGCTTCTCAGGGTTCCACCCTCTCTCCCTTTTCTCTCTCTCTCTCATGTACATAGACTGAATAGCAATGTATACTTATAAAACACACAAAACGCTTTCCTTTTTTTCTCGTAGAACTCGGTCATCACAGAAATTCTCTCTCTCTCTCTCTCTCTCTCTAGCCTGAAGCAACTTTCACAGTTCCCTTTCCAAAGGACGACGTCGAGTTTGTAAAAAAAAAAAAAGGGGGGGGGCAAGAAAAAGAAAAATATTCCCTGCAAATTTTGCATCTGGATCTCGATTACACTTTCCTGATTCAATTTTCAAGCATCTGTCCTGTAGTGAAATGGTCTACTGGCCGTAGCAGACTTTTTTTTCCTTCGATGTAAATAAAAAAAAAATCCTTCGATGTAAAAAAAAAAAAAAAGCACTCATTGTTACTTGAAATGAGCGCCTGAGTGACGTTAATTCGGACTGAAAAATTGTATATGACAGCTTCCGCCATGTATTTCGTGTTACTTTCCCAGAATTGTCTGTTCAAATCGAACAGACTGTGCCGCTAGACACCCTAATTGTGAACTAGTCTCGGCATTAAACAGTCGAGCTGTCAGTGCACCTCACGCGGTGCACTGTAGGCACTATTTAAGGTTCTTTGCAGCGTCCCTTCGGCCCATAGCTTCAACCCCTTTCATTCCTTTTACTGGGCCTCTGTTCACATTTTCTTTCTTCCATCTGAATTCAGTTTCCGCGTAGAATGACCTCAAAGGTCCCAGCGCCTGGCCTTTGGCCTGAATTTTAAATTATATTCCGTTGAGCATTAAATAGTCGCCATGCAATGCTGAAAACATCCGCATCTTTTAAAGAATATATATATATATATATATATATATATATATATATATATATATATATATATATATATATATATATATTAAAGAGAATCTAATTTAAAGCGGGGGAAACAGGGAGAGCGCTGAGGGAATTAAAATGAGTTGATTATGTAGGGCATCCGCTAAGAGTTTTGAAGGAGGGGCTGCTCACGAGGGAGTGGTATGTGAGTATGTGTGTGTGTAGGTGTATGTGTATGTGTATGTGTGTTTGGGCCTCAGGAGAAATCAGGGTTGGGCTCGTGGTAATTATGAAGTCCCTGAGGGCCCTTTGTTACAGTGACGACGCTCAACAGCGACGGGGGACACGGAAAGAAAGGAGCAGGCCACTGCAATGACACTGGGAGAGTGGCGTGTCAAAACGAAAGCAAGGCTGCGGTTATTGCCTGTAAGGATGATGCTCATCTGTCAGACAAGCATGAGAGATAAATGTTAATGCAACACGGCGCTGACAGTATTAATTGTTACACACATTTAATATATATATATATATATATATATATATATATATATATATACGTACATATACACACACACAGATATAATACACACACACACACACACAAAGTATGCGTTTGTGCGCGCGTGCGTGCGTGCCCGTAAATGATCCCATAACGAATTTACCAAAGTATTTTTTTTATTAATGAAATACCATCTCCTTAATCAAGCGTCTCTCGGTGCAATTAATGCATTTTTCTCTTTTTAGAAGATTTGCTATCGCTATATATATATATATATATATATATATATATATATATATATATATATATATATATATATATATAATTATGTGTGTGTGTGTGTGTAAACTCCGTGTGAACCGGCATAAAAACCAAAGGCTAAAGAACAGAAAAACACTTCTCAGTGCAAGCACTAGCAAAGGGCAGGGCCACTAATATCACTCACTACCGCAGTCGTAACCGGAGAAGGGGGCAACGTCCAAGTTTAAGGCTCTGTCTGCCAAAGTGTCCATGGTCTAATATGAAGAGATCATTATATAATAACGCTGAGGGAAGGAGAGATTGTTGATGATGTTGATGTCTAAATGCCTAACCGGCATTTTCCTCCCTGTGTCTCTTGGGAATGAAAGATCGCACTGCTCGGAAATGCCACGAAGTTTTATAATCTCATAACGCCTTGTGTAGAGAAAGCCTCTCTCTCTCTCTCTCTCTCTCTCTCTCTCTCTCTCTCTCTCTCTCTCTCTCTCTCTCTCTCTCTCTCTCTCACTCATTTATACCCTCTAGTATGCTTTGTTTTTTGAATTTTCGAAATTTTGGATTTTACAAGGTGACAGTCTTCTGAACTTTCGAAATTGTACATTATACAAGGTGGCAGCCATAATGGAAGATTGATAAACGTCAATAATAAAAAAAATACAGACTTGAAACAGCAAATATTGTAAACAGTTTCGGAATGTGTACTTCTGGATGCCAATTTAAGAACCATGTAAATAATAAATATTTAATTAATGTGCTAGTAAAGTTAAACAGGAAAGAAAGGGATGTCAGGATTTAGGAAAACGACTCCAAAGAATGACCGATATCTCCTGCAACAATGTTACGATGATGATAATGAGATTGCTTGAGAAAATTTGTTGTTAAATTTGATGTGAAGAAAAGACTCCTCTTCCCCAATATTTTTTTCACGTAACCCTTAATATATAAAATTTTCCTTCAAGAAATTCGTTTAAACAAAAAAATTGTGTAGGCATAGGATATTTCTCCTGTTCAAGAGAAACATTTATGGTAGCATTTTCTTTTTCCATCTTAATCATCTTGTACTGTCAGCACCATTTATGTACATACAATATATATATATATATATATATATATATATATATATATATATATATATATATATATATATATATATATATATATTATATATATATATATATATAATTATATATATATATATATATATATATGTATATATATATATATATATATATATAATATATAAAATAAAATGTACAAAATCCGTTAATATAACTGTTAGTACATAAACAACAAAGCCTTATAACATAAAACCTTGTATAATCGTCTCAGAATATTTGTTAGTTTACATAATTTCCACGTCCATCCCAGTTTCACTAAATCCCCCTTCCCACCCTTCTTGTCTCCTCTCCTCCCCCTTGCACCCAAAGCCTGCCAGAAGTAATAGAAATCCCTCTTATTATCCAATGGTAACACAAGTTAAGCTTAATGGCTTAGTCGCGTTCTTGCCTGATTTATTAATGGATCTGCTAGAGTCTACGTCACTCAAGATGCAACTGGATGCAAGAGGAGAGAGAGATAGAGAGTGAGAGAGCCATTTACACAACTGACTCTCTCTTCCTCCGTCTGTTTAGCTTCTTACAAGGAAGGGAAGGGAAGGGAAGGGAAGGGCTTGGGGAGAGGGGGGACGGGGATGACGGTATGATGCCGTTGCTTAAGCCTCTTGTCAAGATTTACTTGGTTTAGAGGATTAGCTTGCTAAGTCATTTTTGGACAAGGATCGGGTGGGAAAGGAATAACCATATACAGTATATATCTCATAGCCGTGGATCTCTGTAAAACTCCTCTACTCATGTCTTTCCTGTGCTTTGTCTTCCATAGATCTCTGCTCATCTCCAGCCTCCCTTCTTACAGTTATCATCCAAGTAGGTTTGAGTCTTCCAAATGTCATGGTGTCCACAGGAACACGGCTGACACTATGAAGTGTTATTCCTCCACGGGTTGTGCGAAGGACATGTCCCAGTTGTCTATTCGCCCCACCCTCTCTCTCTCTCTCTCTCTCTCTCTCTCTCTCTCTCTCTCTCTCTCTCTCTCTCTCTCTCTCTCTATATATATATATATATATATATATATATATATATATATATATATATATATATATATATATATATATATATAGATAGATAGATAGATAGATAGATAGATAGATATACTCTGTATCTGTCTGTTTGTGTGTGTTCAGTAACTAAGCAAACTGGACAAAAGATTTCATTTCATTATTTGTTAGGGAAGAAATAGGACCCCTGGCTGTTATGATAAAGTGTCATCGGACGTGAAAAGGATTGACGAAAGGAATCCTGAAAAGGATTTCGGTCAACTTTATTTATACTCGCGAGAGAGAGAGAGAGAGAGAGAGAGAGAGAGAGAGAGAGAGAGAGAGAGAGAGAGAGAGAAAGGGGCATTAAAAGAAACGACATAATGACGTCCCTTTATGCCAACTGGATTGAAGTAAATCGCACGATAAGAAGAGAGAAAGAGGAACAGACATCAAAGGACCCGAAATTGGGAAATTGAGACTTATCGCGAGACGCGGGGGACGGCGCGCCCCGACAAAAATCTTTTGGGCATAAAGTTTGAGCAAATGATTGTCGCTATCAGCGGGGTAGGCGATGCCTTCGAGGAACCGCGATTATCAATTATTTGTATCATCGCTGCCTTTGGGCACCTCGTCCCTCGTCTTCTCTTTTTACGGTGTGTTTTGAAAGTCGAGGAGGTTCGTTTTCAGCGAGAAACGACTTTTATTATTATTTTTTCTGAATTGTTGAAATGTGTATTCGCGTGCGAGTATAAATTGTTAATGCAAATGTGTGTGTGTGTGTGTGTGTGTGTGTACAGCGACGAAAGGAATCATTATTATGTTTATTGTTGGTATTATTACTATCTTGAATGGCTTATGTATGTATTCACATATACGATTATAAAAAGAGGACTTGTTAGTGCAAATGCGCGCGTGTGTTTGTGTGTGAAAGTTATACATATTAAAACACCCTCGCTGTGTTTGTTGCATTCTGCGATACGTTTCACCAACTTGGAAGCCGTGCATTATCTGGAAATTATTTGAGAGAGAGAGAGAGAGAGAGAGTGGGAAAAAGACAGATATTGCACAAATCGGCGATGGGACCCGGGGGCGGTCATCTGTGAACGAGATAACTGGACGGTAAATAAACGACTTTGCCAAGACCTTCCAAAAGACCACTCATCATCTCTCCCAACGACCCACACACACACACACACACACACACACACACACACACACACACACACACACACACACACACACCAGCCTCCACAACCCCAGTCTATTTTTACCCCAAGAAAACTTACCAGTCACTTACACAATCCCTTCCATAATCGGTGTGATCGTTGGTAATTTAATCAGGCGTTTCGCTCGACACGCGCTTGTTTCTTTTAAACAAATAAGTGCAGTTGAATTGTGTTGCTGTTGTTACTGTCATTATATCTGCTGTATATTTTTGACAGGGGCTTTTTTTATATTTTCTGCATTCAGTTCATTAACTTTTTTCTTATTTAAATAACTTTTGTTACTCTTTGAGGATTTTTATGTTTTCTCACAAACAATTATATTTAATTTCCATTATGAGCCATCTGATCATCTGCATGTCGGACTATATATATATATATACACACAAATTACTGATGATAAGCATTCTTTTGGGTGAAAACTAAAAATCTCGCTGTGAATTAGCAGCACCTTTTCGAACGTCAAAAATACCCATCCATCAGATCGAGAGGATAAACTTGACATCTAAACAAGACGTAACAACCAGAAGACCAAGTAACTCTGGAATGTACAGAGCCAACCGCTGCCTCCCACCCCAGATGACAAAAGGCCTACTTGAAAAGGCATCATCATTCCTAATCGTTACGAACAGAGTTACGACCCCGTCAATTCTATACGACTGTGTGTGAGAGAGAGAGAGAGAGAGAGAGAGAGAGAGAGAGAGAGAGAGAGAGAGAGAGAGAGAGAGTACAGCAAGGAGGAAGGGGAGAGGGTAGGAGAGTCCTTTATGTCCTTCTGCCCATGCCTAACATCCTCCGTTGTGTGTAAGGACATTATCTCATTTTAGGATCTTTTGAGCCTCCCTTCCCGAGAGCGTAATCGCATTACCGAGGAGATTACGCCTGTCGTTTCCGAAGCGCCGCTGTCTCTGCACCGGCAGTCTTTCTTTCACTGTATCCCCTCTCCCATACAGTTGTCAGATCATTTCAGTGTTCCGCATCGAATTACATATGTTCGGGGCGATGACGCAAAGGAATGACTCAATCGCATGCCTCTGGTTCTCCTCTGACGCTGTAAACCCCATTCCTCTTAAAAACAGAAGTTACGCAATAATTACGTTCATTAGTTTCGTCCTTTAAATGCGCTGGTGTAATAGGTCAGCTGATGATAATCTAGTCTATACATAATACAAGATTTAATTGTCGTAAACAAAATTTTATACCAACTGACTTCGCCTCCAACTCCGAGGTAAGGGCATCTGCCTTAGGATGTATTACAAAACCTACCCCAACCTAATCCCTTTTTGTCAAGCTTGACGCTTTAACGTCTGTAGTTAGCTTTGTTAAACCTAAGAGGAGGTAGGGATATGTTTCAAGAAGACATTTCAGTGGCCAATAGAAAGAGAGAATACTTACATAGTCCATCACCAGAAGTTTGTCTCCTGAATTCGACTTGTGAATAATCCCCAGGACGGTCATGGGAGAGATAAAGCCATTAGCAAAATGTCCTGTTCTGAATACTTGATACTGTCTTCATTATCCGTTAACATAACAGTAAATAATTAGATTTGCCTTTCTCTCAATTCCCGCAGTGCCTATGGACAATTTCCCCTCTTCCAGGATGCTGAAGATTCCCTTATTTTCACGCAGTGTCTGCTGGCTCACTTAAAAGGCCTTTTTCGGCTGTTTATAGGGCCATGCGAAGCCGGCACAACGCCATTCGAGCCTCCATTTGGCCCCATTAACGGTCCAGTTCAGGAAGGGAAAAAAAAAAAAATCCCGTCAAAGGAATCGTTGAATGTGTCTGCGGTTCCCTCCGGAGGATTTTTAACAGAGGATGATTTATCCCGAAGCACGAGCCAAGTCCCCATTCATTTTCAACCCCTTGGATATTATATTAGAGAAAGAATTTTGAGAGAAACCAGGTCTACTGAGGGGGTTGGGGAGGTGAATGGTAATGGTTTGGTGGGTAGGGGGGAGTGGCGGTAGTTTTATATTTTGTTAACAGTTTCCGATATCAGTTGTTTGTGAGCGCAGGCGCGGATACGAAGGCGAAGCGGGATGTGTCATCATCATCATCATCCTTGTATGATCATCCTCACTATCAGTATCGAAGGTGAATTATTTATGGCATCGAGTTTTGAAACTATCTCGATTCATCTCCTGAGCTACGATACTGTTATTGCGGTCGTGGCTTTTTTATTTATTTATTTCTTCTTAGAGGGTGACGAGTATTTGGGAGAAACACAATAACGTTATTTCATAACAAAAGGGAAAATGATTTTATGCGGGAGTCGCCGTTTGACAAAACCTGACCGCCGTTACATTTCTGGAAACGTTCGGTAGATGTTCCTGAATTTTCTCAAGATTATAATCACAGATATGCTTTACACCAAATTCTGGTGAAAAATAATACACAACAATAAAAACAAACAAGAGGACCTATAAAAGAATTTCAGATGTATCAATGATTTTAAACATTGCCGTTTAATGACTTCACAATACAGTATACTGTACACATTCATATAAGTCTTAACTTACTGAATAAGCTTCAACAAAACAGATGGCTAGTTTGTGAAGAAGTCTGACCAGAAAATTAAGTAAAATAAAGATGAAATAAATGAAAATCCAACAAATGAGTTAATGTGCATTCTTTCGGCTCAGTATCTTACTGACAAAAACCGAATGTACTTTGTGATCATAAATTTTGATGAAAATACACGCAGTTACATTTTAAATAAAGATTTACGGCATCAGTCAAATTCCTAAGTTTTCAATTAGATGATTTACATATCCAGTCATTAATCGAGGGACACATAAGTCACACATCAAATCCTCAAAAGTAATAACAAAGAACCGGAACGGGAGAATGAAAACAAAAGGGGGAAAAACGTTCATAATCAACAAAGACCAGAACCAGACGACCGAGAGAGAGAGAGAGAGAGAGAGAGAGAGAGAGAGAGAGAGAGAGAGAGAGAGAGAGAGAGAGAGAGAGAGCGCGAGTGTGAAGTTGGGGCTGGCCAGAGTGACAATGATGAAAGTCAAGACTATTATTATTATATGAGTTCTTGCGAAGCTAAGTCATTTTCTGTTCGGGAAAGTTTGTTGGAGATGGAGGGAGGGGAGAGAAAGAAGGAAAGGAGAGGAAAATACGACGACGCTCCAGATTTCTACCTGAAAGACCCTAGCATCGTTTCTGAATCACACCAGATGGTGTGAGCAGTTATAGGTAGAAAAATTGAGGAATTTCTAAATCGCTTGGACAGAAAAATAGAGGAACTTCTAAATCACTTGGATAGAAGTCTTCAGTTACAAATAAAACCAGAAACATTTAATCACGTGGACTGACGTCGGGAGTTATAATCAACAAAATATAATTGTGTGCAGTTATGGATATATATAAAAAAATAAACATTTCTGGATTACATGAAGAGACGTCTGAAGTGATAAATAAAATGGAAACCTATAGATTTTGAATCTCATGTACTGATGTCGGGAGTTATGGACAAAATTAACCCTTGTGAAAGATCCCTTCTTTGCCAGCGATATAAAAAGAAATTCCATAAAAAATTAAAATAAAATATGTATCATTTGCAAGCCTACCACGCTCTCACTAATCTTTCCCTTCCGCGGAAGGTCTAAGCGACACAGCCGACGAATTCTGCCTATGGAAATGGCCGGAAGGGAGACGGCTAAAACTGTTACCACAAATTATTTCCTTCCGCCTATTTTCGGGGGTTGTGTAGAATTCGGGACAGTACCGGCCATCCTTAATTTGTAAACCCTGGAATTGTGGAGTTCCATTTTTGGGAATTCACGCGCAATTTTACATTCGTGTTCTTTAAAAGGATTTCTACAATTGCTGATGCTTGTTCGAATCAGTGTGACTAAATGCCGGGCTTTGTAGATTGTATTTTCACTGTAGATTGTATTTTCACACAAAATACAAACATAAAAAAATATGAGTGCGTATGCGCGCTCTAAAAAAAAAAAAAAAAAAAGTTGGTGACAAAATGCTGGGCTTCTAGATTTTTTCACATAAAAATACAAACATATATATGTGTGTGAGCGGCGCGCACGTTGGGAAAAAAGAAAAAATACTTTGATTTATAAAGATAATCCTAAACAGGATGTATCTAATAGTGCCTTTAAATCTTAGAATTGAGCGGGACGATGAAGGAACGACACTTGAGTGATTCACTGCTGGGCCAGTTTTCGGACAAAAGGTCAGGCCTATGGCATACAATAATATCCTCATTGTCGTTCATTCTCACTCACTCTCTCTCTTTCTCCCCCTTCTTCCTTCCTCCCTCCATTCCTTTCCAGGTTTCCCTTCTCATCGACCCCTGTTGTCCTACGCAACAACACAGCACCACCAGCAGCGGGTGGTTTTGCTGTATTGTGTAATGGTGCGGACATTATGATGAGGGCGCCACTGTATCTCCACAATGAATCCCTTACTACTTCGGCTACTAATACTGAATTACTGGTAGTACTACTACTACTTGGTCAAACGATCTATCCTAGTTAACGCAATGAGTTGTCATTGACGATTTTATCGCGATTTGTTTCTCACTTGAGAGAGAGAAAGTACTTTAATCTCTGCTCTTGGTACTATGAAGAATCATTACGCCAAGATCGTGTTATTTTCTACCACGATTCCCTTCGGCACTTGATGTAAAAGCAGTGGAATTCCATTCCAGACATTTTATGATGTGGCGATTACATGAAGGTGTAAGTATTCCATTAAAAAAAGCCCAAGGTTTCTTACTACGACAAACTTATGAGTATGAATTTCCATGAGATGTCATTCTAATTAAATTACTTATGTCCGTTTAGTTATTCATCTGTAAATGTTTTGATCCATTTATTTCCATTTCTTTATGGATCCTCTTCTTTACAAGATGCAGCGTCAACCCCTCGTAGTGTTTACTGATGTTTGCTGTTATATTTTACATTTTGGGACTAAGGGAAAATGCTTGTCCTCTCTCTCTCTCTCTCTCTCTCTCCTTCCCGACGTGGAGATGTCAGCGGGAACCAAGTTTGTGTGTGTTTTCCCCGGGCCAAAAGTTTTATCAGAAGGGCGGCCGAGCCAAATTAGTGGCATTAGTGGAGCCGACCCGTCAGCTTAGCCTCGTCACAGGGTTGGGGGGAAAAACGCTATACCAAGCCACAGGGAATTCCACCGTTTGATTAAAATGGTTAATGTTGGGCAAGAAAGAGGACGAAGAGAGAGGAAAAGAAGAAATGCCTAGGCCGGGGCGGGGTTCAGGCCACACGAGGGGAGCTCTCAAAGTCTACTAGATAGAAGTTTATTTTGGGGGGGGAGGGGCGGGCGAGGAAGAGAGAGGGAGAGGGATTCCGAGTGAGTAAGTTCCAAGTTTTTAGGAACTATCACTCTCTCTTCTTTCCTGATGTTAGGAATGGGAAGTGAAGGTCGAGGCGGAAAGATGGATGCTAGTTCTCGAGCGAAAGTCTGCAGCAAATTGACTTTTTTTTCTCTCTCTCTCTCTCTTTCTCCCTCCATCCCTACGTCAGTTCTTCGTAATGTCCTCGAAGGTTGGCTGGCAGAAGGGATTTATTTGTTCCTTTTTTCCTGGAATGTCTGCGTTCCCTCTGGTAACAATAGTCGCAGAAATACAGAGTGACTGGTGCATGTGCCAAAGCCCTTTCGCCTCTTAATTGTCAATTTATGTAGTGTTAAAACTCCCTACCCTGTGAAGGAAACAGTACTTGGTCATCTGTTGTCCCAGATATTATCTGGTATCTCTGAACTATCACGAAGAGTGACGGGCAACTGTTTGAGTGGGGGAAGGAATGATATGACGTGTGCAACATCCCTTTGGAGAAAGAGATTCCGAGAGTAGATCAACTTGGCAGTCAGTTCCCCCTCTTTCTCTCTCCCTCGGCTGTATCAATCTGGAGGTACTTTCAATTTCCTGTTCCATAGATTCTCCCATCTCAGCAGTTGGGTCGTGTAATCGCCATTGTTTCCAGCTGGGACAACAGTTCCTACTATCCCACCTCCCCCCTTCTTCCCCCACCCTCCCTTTTGAACCTCAATGTTTCTACCACCACTCAAAATTAATGTACTACTCTCAGGGGGGAAAAGGGGAGACAAGAAGAAAGTAGTGGAGAGAAAGAGAGATGAAAGGACGAAAAACTTAGAGAAAGAACGAAGAAATTGGAGGGAGTAGGGATTCCACGAAATGAAAAATCAAAATTATTAAAATTTACAGAATAACCGAAAAAGCAGAGGTTTAACAAGTTTAATTTTGGATCAAGTTTGTATTGCTGAAGGAATTTTTTTTCTTATGAGTGCAAATAAGCGTTCCTCAACAAATACTAAGCCGTTCTTGTAATTACCAACGTTAATTTGCTAAACAAGAATAAACACTAGGAAGTTCCCAGAGCATTAATATGCGAGATCTTGGTACTAGCAACTCGCATAAATCCTAAACCTTCATATGAGACCTGTCTAGGAGAGCACTTTGCATTCAGGGGGTTTTGTAACAAATGTGTCGTGAGAGAAGGGATTTAGTGCATAATTTTAATTTGGGGACCGCTGAAAACATAAACATCTATATCCTTTTATCTAATTTCTCGCTTTTAAAGTGTTCATTGTTGCCTACATATTTATATTCTCTCCTTGACAAGATTTGAGGAGATTCACATAATAACTCTATCCCATATGGGGTAGTGTCGCCAGTGCACCTCGAGTGGTGCACTGTAGGCATTACTTGAGGTTCTTTGCAGCGTCCCTTCGGCCCCTATAGCTGCAACCTCTTTCAGATTTTTCGTTCGTATTCTCTCTCTTTTATCTTACTTTCCACCCTCACCTAATAATTATTTCAACATTATTTTCAGGGCTGAATAACGCCATAGGTCCCAGCGGTTGGGTTTTGGCCTAAATTCTATATTCCAACTCCAATTCCGTAATAAACTCGAACGCATTCAGATTTTTTTTTTTTTTCCCACCGTACCTTTTGAAGTTACGGCAGTTAATTACTTGAATTCATACTATGAATCCATAGCCTCCTCGGCTGCGATTTCCTTGCTATCAGCAAGGAAGGATCACATTTTTCTTCTGAGGTTGTGGTTACAATGGAGACGTATCAGATATCTATCAGGTCATGTTAGTAGTTAGTCTTACACTGGCGATGTACTATTCCTGCAGCCTGTCAGACCAACTACCTAATGTATCTTTTATTGTCCTTCAGAATGAGACATCAGTCTTTTTAGTAAATTGCGTCTCTTGAGCAGAACTTGTTGTGGTTCATTTATGTCTTCACTGGTAAAATTATTCATCCATTTTGATGAACTTGTATGATTTTACTCAGGAAAATGTTTGGTTATTTACATGCTGAGGATATCACTCGGCGCAATATTTTAAGCAGTGTTATGGTTAAAATGCCAAACATTATTTCTGAACTTCAGTCTGGGTAATTGTAGAAATAGGATACCATTATTAATTGGTTTTAATAGAAAAAGTACATCAAAGCTTATAACAAACTGGCTTTTACGCATATCCTTCATATTAAGAAAAATCGGTTTTCTGCATTTTAATGACTGCAATCACGGATTTAGAAATTACGGTTTTAACGTCCACCAGATAAAGTGGTAAGCTGGAATCTATTATCACCTCTATGATAGAGTACAAAATTAAATGAGATTTTCACCTCATAAAAAATTAGACATGGGTCAGGTTCCATATTCACCTTAAAATATTTTACACTTAATCTCGTTGACACCTCTTAGTAAAATGGACACCAGATTAATACTTGTTTTCACCTGTAGGATAGTATACACCAGCTGAAATGCCATTCTAACTTCAGAGTTACGAGGTACTAATTCAAACATTTTTTTACTCTTTCAGATTCCGCGCTTGCCTGAAGATGTCGAAGACGGGAGCCGCTGACATGGTAGGCAACGTCTTCTTCGACGTCGTCAAGACGCGCTGCTTCGTCTTCAAGAAGGAGAAAGGTCTGCAAGAAGACCTCCTGGTGGGGCAAGTGCGAAAAGTATCGCATCCAGGGCGTCGCCGTCCTTCGTGACCCCATTCCCTTCAGCTCCTGAGCTCTAGGGCGGGAGGAGATTCAGAAATTGAACGAAGGAATGGCAACGACCACCACCACCACTGCGCATCTCCAACCCACCAAGAGAGGATCTTCCCAGTCGAGCATCGTCACAGTCGTTTTCGGAGGTGGAGGCAACAAGAAGAAGAAGAAGAAGAAAAAGAATCACGTCGTTGAACCTACACCAAAGAAACCCCGAATATGCTGAGACGTGCCGCCGCCCGCCCCCTCCCCTTTTTCAGTTTCGAGGGGAACCGACGATCAGAATCGGCGGTTGCCAAAAGCGGCAACACTTCGGATCCATCTTGAGAGGGCCAAACGACAGGCGGAACCAACCTACCAAAGAAGTAAATAACTCAATCTCGCACTCTCTTATTAAGCAATAATAATGTTAATAAGGAGCTTTCAAGTTAAGGTTTACATTTAAAAGTGTCAATGATTATCCGGACATTTTTTTTTTTCGTAATTCAAATGATCCGGATACTCGCTGTGCCATAACGGATCACACATGCACAAGCTCATGTTTTCACACTTCCCGAACGGTACCTGAAGAGTATAAATAGTAGTTCACTCAAAGCACAGTTATGTTTGTTCATGGTGTGACATTCGTTATATATCAGTAGAGGGGTTCCCGTGCACCTACTGGGAACTCATTGGTCAAATGTCCCAGTCAAGAAATCTTCCTGTAACTTAAGATATCTTGAAATCTTACTTTTTAGGAAATCTTAGAACCTTTATTTTTTCTCTTATTTACCACGTTATGAAATCTTGAGCTCTTACCGTTTACAAAGTTTATTCATCTTTTGTCAAGTAGACGAATCTTGATATCTTTCTCTGTCTGTAAAGAAGAGATATCTCGAGGTCTAGACCAGTCAAATTAAGAAACCCTGATTGGACAATCTTTAGAAGTCTTCATGCAAACATCGTCTCCCACATTCATCGCTTTCTCCACTCCCTTCATGCCTATTATTTCCTACATCCCTGTTTTTGATTCTGAAATATCCTCTTCACTGGTTATTCACATAGGTGCTATTAGATTATGTGTCGAAGTATTTATTTGTTTCTTTCTTTTTTAGTGAATGTTTCAAATGCAAGGCTGCATACTTGCTCGTATAAGAATGGAATGAAACAGTCTCTTTCAAAGTCCCTTCCCTTGTCTATTCTCGAAAGAATTCAATCAATCGGTGGTCACTGGAGTGGAAAAGGCATTGACTTTCGCTACTATTTACCTAAAACCACATGCCAGAAAGAGCATTGGACAGTTCTCTGGTAATGAGCTTTGTTTACCTGTATTTCTTTTTAAAAAGTTATTACGAGTTATATCACTTGACATTCCAAAACGTTCGAGTATTTTTACTGATCGTAATTTCATTCGTAATTAAATTTTTTGTTCGGTTGTAAATAAGTGCGAATGATATATATATATATTTTTTTTTGTAAAGGCCAATCACCGTCCGAACCAAGCAATTAACTCTTATTGGCGTTATCATTCCCTGCTCCACTTTTATTTACTTCCACGCCATTCTTATTCTTGCATTCCGATGGCAGTTACTTACATGAACATACCGCAGTATGCAGCGTTCACCCACGATATAGGATGTGGTTGCAGGAACATAATGTAATACTTGGTAAAGTTACAGCAGTCCGGAATGTGAAGTTTAATGCAAAGAGAAAAAGTTCTTTCGCAGCGTAAGTGATGAAATACGACATCGTATGAAGTTATTTCCTTGCAGAAAAAGGGAACTCGTGTCCTCTCCCAGAGTGTACAGAGGAAGACACTGCTGTAAGGACTGCAAAAATATTCATCTGAATAAATTGCCATTCAAATTAATTTTTCGTGTTCAAGTATATATATAATATATAGTATATATATATATATATATATATATATATATATATATATATATATATATATATAATAATGTAAATATAAGCAGTACAACTGCGTAAATCGGCTTTCCAAGCTACATGCGTAATAACCCTTCCATTAACCTTTGAGAGAGGAAGTCTTAGCAAGTGATAAAAAGAGGAGACTGTTCACAACCAAAGGTTATTATAAATATTGTTTTTTCTTCGTAAACACCGTGTATGCATGACGAAATGCCACCGTTTCACCCATTCAACATCTCCCGTCATTACCAGTATCATTCGAAATCTGTGAAATACATCCAGCTATGCCGTATCATTATCATCATCACCATCATTATCATTCGATTCACCTAACGAAGAGAGAAAGGCATTTATTATTATAATATACGTCACTTCCCGTTTGTTACATGAACCACGTTTCGTCTCATTACAATAGTCCGTTGTTTGTTAGACCTGTCCGAACTTGATTTACGTTAAGTCATAAGTACGTTAGTGATGTTATTTGTAGAAAAAATAAAATAAAAAAAATAAGAGCATTGCGCCAAAACTTCAGCCGTTGATGTCTTACAACATACGTGGCGGTTGCATTCGTTTGTGACAAGAATTTCGTTTTAAAAGTCCCATGGCATCGGCTGTTAAAAGAACGCGCTGGTCATGCTCTCTCCCTCTCTCTCTCTCTCTCTCTTTTCGGGGGGGGAAAGACGTGGCTATCTATGCCCAGGGTCCATGAGCAGAGAGGCATGAGGTCAAAACAATGCCTCAGCCACTGGACGAATACATCTATCAACTCGCTAACTGCTGAATACAGTGTTGAATGCAAGTGTGTGTGTGTTTTGGCAACGAAACTAAAATCGTAGTATTCCGAAGTGTGTGTATGTGTATATACCCCATGTAAATGTGTATACATCATACATATTGCAAGGGTGTGTATGTGTAGGCAGATTACACATTTGAATGATGATTGTCTTATAGAGCCTCTTCAAGTCATAAGTTTAAGATGTTTATTACTATGATTATATCCTGTTGCCGCGTGGTTGTAAATATTGTGTAACGCCTCGCGGTTTTGTAAATAGTAAATACACCCCACCCCCTTTTATTATGTGGTTGTACATAAAACAGAACGACATTTATTTTTATCTTCAGGCAACAGTATTTAGGCCGAACCTATTTTTTACTTTGTAATGTTAGCGTGCGGACACCTATTTATTTGGAATGAATACATTATGCGAACTTCGACAAATGATCTTCGAGAATGGCTGCTCTCCGTGCTAAGAATCGCCCTGCGCTGAAACGATTAAGTCGTTTTGTTCAGTGCTATTAGTCCAGGCTCTCAATATCATCCTTTTGACTTTTTTTTTTTTTTACGTGTTCGGTACATTCCTTTTTTTTATTATTATTATTATTTTTTTTTTTTTATTAAATGCGCTTCTGCAAGATCTCACACAACAGGAGCCGTGGACTGCACGACCTGAAAAGGTGGTGCTTTCTGGAGGAGGCAAATGAACAGACAGAAAGTCCCCTTAAAGTCCCACGACAAGTCCGGGTCGATTCCTAGCGCAGCGTAGCCAACAAATTAAAACATTGCCATATTTATTAAATGAGAGTCATCACCCAGTGCGTTGTAGTGTTTATTGTGTCGGTTATTATACGGATGGTATTTTTTAAGATCTTCAGAGCTACTATTTATTGCCGTTAATATTATATATATATGTATAGAGAGAATGTTATTTCTACACAGCGGTAATGTATAAGACATTCCAGAATGTATTTCTGCGTTGGTATGCTTTTATTCTATGAAGACATACATGTACTAGATAGGATCGGACTTGTAATTTATGGAAACATTAAAGCAAAATAAGATTTTTGGCGAATTTTCCTTTCCCCAATAGTACTATTAAGGCACGAAATGAATATGTGGAAGAAAACACATACTTCTGGTCTACCTTGAACTGATTTACTGGAGCAAAACTATGTATCAAATTGGAATAATTCAAGTTGTCACAATTAGGCTACTGAAATGAGTGCTGAAAAAAAGTAAAACTCACTTGAAGTAAAACCTGAAGTACTGAGCAACAAACAACACTCATCTGCTAAAAAATGGGATAAACGATAAACAAGTGAAAAATGCGCCACTCATCTCCTAAAAAATGGGATAAATGATAAACAAGTAAAAAATGCGCCACTCATCTCCTAAAAATTGGGATCGATGATAAACAAGTACAAAATGCGCCACTCATCTGCTAAAAAATGGGATAAATGATAAACAAGTAAAAAACGCGCAGAAGTTTCTTGGGCGCAATCGAGTTTTCTGTACATCGTACGTATAATCAAGGCAACCGAAAATTGATCAATCTTTCAGTGGTCTCGGTATAACGTATTAGCCAAGGCCCATGGAACTTTAACGACGGTCCGGTGGTGTCCCGGCCTATATCGTTGCCAGAAACACGAGTATGGCTAACTTTATCCTTAAATAAAATAAAAACTACATAGGCTAGAGGGCTGCAATTTGGTATGTTTCATGATTGGAGGGTGGATGATAAACATACCAATTTGCAGCCCCTAGCCTAGGTAGTGTTTAAGATCGCGGGCGGACAGAAAAAAGTGCGGACAGACAGACCAAACCCGCACAATAGTTTTCTTTTCAGAAAGCCAAAAAAAGGAACAGTTTATGTGCAAGAACAGAATGGAATTTTAGATACCCTGTATGAAATAAGAAAATAATACAGAACAATAAACAAGTTTCAGAAGTAATATGCAATGTCAAAAACAGGCGTATAAAGAACCTAATGTATTATATGCTGAGAGAACAAGCTTGAACTAAGCAGTTATGTCTGTCTAGCTCTTTTTCCTAATAAATAAAGTAAAATATTTTCAAGGACAACAATGACCTATGCTGAAGGCTTTAGTATAACAAAATTTAACATCAGAATATAACGCAGAATAGTGATGCTGAAGGTAAAAGGCCGATGGTTACTTATCCTCTAGATCTCAATACACCGTTTTTATCAAAGTACTGTAAAAGACTTGTTTATAAAGTACTTGTATTAAAATAGGATTATATTTTGATTTGTCATACTATGCAACGTTATGTTTAACTGGAGTTCCATCCTGGAGTTACCTTGGTTCCCCGTAAAGTTGTAGCTATTCGTAGTTTCCCACAATGGGAGTCCCAAAATTTAGCCATGATTGCATCTTCCTAGACACAACACAAACCAGATATTTCGAGAACGGAAGAAAACAATTATGGAAAGTGCTGGCAGAATGATATGTTTAAGAAGAAAGGGTCTTGTTTCCCAAGTAGCTCATGAGCGCTCTGCAAAAGGGAATTGTAATGATGATTTGTGTAAAACATCACCATTTAGAAGCTTACGCACACAACCATAATGGCGGGCCGATAGTTTGATGAATAACTTCTTAACCAGGTACTCACGAAGGACATGACAAAGGCGCCAAAGAACAGTGCAAATTACTGAGGAATGACAACAACAGCGGTCTGCGTAGGATGGAAAAAAGTAAAGAGTATTGTGAGGTATGGTATCATCCTAGACGCTCCCTAAATTTCAACGGCTGGTGGAGGACCCCGCATAGGATCTTAGTAAGAGGTTAAGGCTTGTGCCCAGGGCAAACATCCGGCAAGGCCCCGAAAATTCCCGATATTATAAAGCTCTACATATAAAATGATAGAGTTTAATGTGGAAGAGAGTAAGACTCCGTGGTCACTTGATAATGCCACAAAAATTGTTCAAAAACAAATATATAAACATATACAGTATATGGATATATATAAATTATATACATATATATATATATATATATATATATATATATATATATATATATATATATATATATACATATATATACACTTCAGGCTTGAGTTAAGAAAAGAATCTTCTCTTTAGAAGCCCTAAAGGCTCACTATCTTATAAAAAACAGAATATACAGAAATGAGTGGTTGAATACCAAGCCCCTCTTCTTGCCTCGCAGCTGGCTGAAGAAGACACCAAAGGCCTATTACCAGAGGCTATTCAAAGACCAATTGGTTAGGTAAATGGCTCAACGTATATCTTCCACTGGCTCAATCTTTCGGCAAATCCAATCTAACAGGGCACCCAATCTGACAAAGGAAAATACAGAAAAAAATAGTATAGCAGTATCGTAGCAGTTTTGTTTATCCCTCTTTGAAGATTGATAAAAATACTGGGGACATTTGAAGGTTTGCCAGTAAATTGTAAAAGCCATATGTGCATTAGGGCCTAAAGAAAGTAAAGAAAAGACTGTCTTAAAAAATTAATAATAACAGTTTGATGTTAAGAGACGGAGAGCAGTATGACGGGACAAAACATGCTCTGTTTGTTAACAAGTCTCACTTCTTGGGTCATGAATGACTAATCCCGGGAATATAGAAGGCGGGAAATGCCACACTTAGAAAGTAGCTAGTAAGACGACTTGATCAAATAGCTTGACCGTGTGGTTTGCGATTATCACAAAGTATCTGTGGTACAGCGAAGACTTCCGTCTTAAATTAGGACGAGATAGTGGGGCCGGTATACAATCGCTTTGCTCTAAAGAACAGTGCCCTTTTTGATAAGACAGACATACTAGGTCGAGTTCAACAACCTACCCCATTTATCCATAAGATGATCGTTTTCACCTCCATATCATCCTTTCCTACCTAATTCGTACTCTACCTATGGTCATTCTACAGAAATCATAATGCAAAGACCAACTGAAAATATTTAACTTTGATTAAAAATATATCAGTGAGCTACCTCCAGCAAATTCATCATCAAATATTAAGGTACGGAATGGAATACAGAATTTTGGCCAAAGGCCAAGCGCCGGGACCTATGAGGTCATTCAGCGCCTGAAAGGGAAATTGACTGTATACCAGGCTTGAAAGGCGTAACAGGAGGAAAACCTCGCAGTTGCACTGTGAGACGATTGTTAGGAGAGGACGGATAGTAAGCTGGAAGAAAGAATATGAACGGAGGTACAGTAAAAGGAATGAAAGTGGTTGCAACTAGGGGCCGGAGGAACGCTGCAAAGAGCCTCAAGTAAATATTAAGATACGGTTGACTTGTATAGATACGGTATTTGGGAGTAAAGGAACGGATGATGGTAGGTAGAAAAGGAATATAAACAGGTAAAAAAGAGAAGAAAAATCAAAGGACGGAAGGTATCAGGGCAAAAGATTGGAAAGAGGCTTGAATTGTCTACAGGAGCTAATAAGGGAATGTATGGTAGGATTGTTGAACCAACTCTCGTTAAGGATGTGAATTATGGATGTGGAATACAAATTAAGTAAAAAAAAAAAGTCGTTAAACTGAACTGCTTGCAGTAATGTACGTGACGTAAGAGTAACTGCAGAGGTGAGAAACACGGAAATCCATAGACGTAGTGAAGAGGTGAGCGTGAGTGAATGGCTAGGTTGGTGAATTATTATTATTATTATTATTATTATTATTATTATTCAGACGATGAACCCTATTCATATGGAACAAACCCACAGCGGCTACTGACTTGAAATTCAAGCTTCCCCAGAATACGGTGTTCGTTCGAAAGAAGAAACGGAAGGTAATAGGAAGTACAGAAAGACAGTGTATAATTCGTAGGTGTTACAAGGCAGGTGGAGAGGAAGTCCAAGAAAGTGGTGGATAGATAAGGAGTGAGTGGAAGAGGAACCGCAAATAATGGGCCAACCACCTAAAAAGCACAAGAGCAATGTTGAAGGGGTTTAACTACATTTGAGATTTCTGTGATGTAGGCGCGTGATGCAACAACTTTTGTGTATGTTTTCTACACGGTGTGTCGTCCACGATTCAGTGCTTACAGCATGAATGTGTCAGTGACCATTGTGTTGAATTTTCCCTGGTGCCTCCTATTGTTAGAGGATGGAACTGTGTTGTTTATGTATGTATGTATATGTATATGAATATATATATGAAATTTTTATCACCGTGATTTATATACAATCATTTGTATACATACAAACGCACATACATAAACATATATGCACAAATTACAAATTATATATATATATATATATATATATATATATATATATATATATATATATATATATATATATATATATATATATATATATATATATATAGTGGGAAATGACAGAGTACGTGGTGGTATTGGTATGGATAACTAGCTTATCTGACAGGCTTTTTTTTTCACTCAAAACACAAACAAAACACACGCATAAAAAAAACGCACCTGACGGTCAGGAACTGGAACCTTGAAACTATCTACATTCGACAGGACTGAAAGGAAACCCGATCAGCTTTGATTAGAGGGATCCTGACAGGTCGTGGAATCGCCGTAAAACCGGAGTCCTTCCGCCCCTGAATGCATTAACAAGGTAATAGCCAGGCGCCATTCGCTAATGTCGGAGGATTCTATTCGCGTGTGAGTAATTCTCCTGCCTCCTAAAATCAATGAAACGGAGACGACATGAAGATCTGTATGTTTTTTTGCCATTCCGACTTCTCGTTTTTTGCTCACGTGTGGGAATGATGGTAAACAAAATGTTAACTCTGCAACAAGCGAGTTAGAGGAATCTACTATGATTTATGATTTTATAATATTTAGGTTGTTATACCAAGCACTGGGGAACTTTCGGCCATTCAGCGCTGAAGACTTTAAACAGTGGGAGTTGGAGTGGTTGGACAGAAAAAAAAAAAAAAAAAAAAAAAAAAAAAATATATATATATATATATATATATATATATATATATATATATATATATATATATATATATATATATATCCAAATATAAATTTGATAAAATACAAGGAACCACAAGTGGAACCTGGAGAAAACCCCACCGTAGCACTCAGTAGTAACTGTTAAGATGTGTTGGACTGCCTAAAAAGTGGGTGCAGCTAAGGGCCTAATAAAGAGACGCTGCAAACACCACTTATTAATGCCCACAGGGCATCACGTTAGTTGCGCTGACGGCACTAACCCCCTACGACGAATATATAATGTAACAACAGCAATAAAATTATGATATTAAAATAGTACAAATAATATCTTTAGACAAACAAAGTACTTCTCTTATAGAGGTCGATCCTTGCGTAAAACAGTGCCACAGTCAATCAAGAACTCGGTCACATGAAATTCATGAGAAAAGAAAAAAAAATACCTACAACTCACAGGCAAAGAGAGACGCCTACTCAGCATGCAATCTTGCAGTACTTGGATAATCTCATCCTTTTTAGTTTTCCGTAAGAGAAAACGGTTGAGATGGCTTTGTCTCTCTGTCCGCACTTTTTTCTCTCCGCCCTCAGATCTTAAAAACTACTGAGGCTAGAGGGCTGCAAATTGGTATGTTGATCATCCACCCTCCAATCATCAAACATACCAAACTGCAGCCCTCTAGCCTCAGTAGTTTTTATTCTGTTTAAGGTTAAGTTAGCCATGATCGTGCGTCTGGCACCGCTACAGGTGCCAACAACACAGGCTACCACTAGGCCGTGGTTGAAAGTTCCATGGGCCGCGGCTGAGAGTCTCACGGGCTGTGGCTGAGAGTTTCATACAGCATTATACGCTGTACAGAAAACTCGATTGTTCCGAAGAAACTTCGGCGCACTTTTTACTTATTTCCATGCTGTACAATTTTAGTTTGGCAATTTCCTGCTATTCAATTCTTCCTTAATCAGAAACTATAAAATGTCTTTAGTTTTACCAGTTTATTTCTCCAAAGCCCCCACTTGGCGAACTCATCTCCTGAAGTATTTGATACGTTACAATACCGTAAATCGTACCCCTTTGTTCTTCTCCCTGTTTCTGCTATTTCTCTTTTCTTTCCCATCGCAGACAGCTAATTTCTCTGGCTCCAATATATAACCATTGCGTAATCATAATATTTAAATCCATTTTAAGAAGTCCTAACTTACCATTTCCTCGTATGTTCTAAATATTAGCTACTTATGGCAATGTTCTTTTCGACAGCATTTGGCATCCTCCTATTGTTTCTTTTGTGACGCCAGAATTAGCATAAAATTTGCCAATCAATTCAGCTGCCACTTTTGCATGACATAGTACTTCATCTCTTCCATTACTCGGTCATTATCCAGAAAATTCACTCCCAGACACCTGCGTCGACAATTTTCATATTTTCATTAGTCATGGTACTAACCAAAGAACCACCTTCAGAAGCCTATTCAGTCAAAGAACTTTCCTTGCCGATCTTAATTTTACACTTTCTCTAAAGAACGCCACTTTCATCGAAGCTACAGGCTGAAAAGATTAGGCAATTCACTTTCCATTCAGGTCAACTTTCGTCACACCATAGCACTACATTCTCAGATGTTTTACAAAATGAATAGCCATGGGATCAACACTCCTTTATTATAGACTTACTTTTACGCCAGGGCGTTTGTTCCTTTGTATATTCACTCACATAGGTTTCACTTCCATTATAAAAACTTGTTGTCACCCAGTTATTCACTACCATTCACATAATACATCCTCAATACCTCACACATTTCACCTTTACACGTTCTGGGAGACGCTTGAATTAATAATATGGCTTAAAAACTCTCCCTTTTTACTTTCAGATGATTAAAAATAACTATTATTCGTTAACATTTCATTAGCTGTCTAATTTCCACTTCCTCTCTCTACATTCTTAAAAAGCCTTTCGTATTCTTGTTCAGCTTCATTTCTGCTTGACGAATGCATTCAACAATCCTCTCATTGTTTAAATCTCATTCCTGCTTGACGAATGCATTCAACAATCCCCTTATTGTTTAAAACTGTTTGCCTTCCCCTTATCCTCTTTTTTAAGATCCTTTCTCTATACCTACATAATTTTAGAAATCTTATCGTCTTCAACATACAATACCTGAGTCTTACATTTTCCACACCTATTCCTACCAAATTAATACTTCTAACTGTAACTCTTACGTCTTTTCTTATCAAAACTATTTCGTCTTAATCAATCTTCTCTGCTTTGACACAAATCTGGTAAGCGCTATGATCGTTTTGTTATTTCTTCCTCAAATCAAATTATACAGTTCCAGCAATCAAGACTTTACTACTGTATCCCTAAAAGGGCCTTTACATTTCCCTTAGGGTATGATCCTCAAGGTATTATAGCATCTCTAAGAATCAATCACTTACTTGGCAATAAAATAACCTACTATAATTTACCTTAAACTTACAAAAACCAGAGTGATGCTACCAAAAACTACATGTCCCACAAGGGTCCCCTAACTAAGTCCTGTCAAGGAGCAGTCCAACTGCTGAAATGTTGAAGACACCATTTGGTTTCTTGCATTAATAAATAGCTTTGAATATTTTCTCCCGTTTTGTCGATAATGAACTGAACCAAAAATAGCTGGTGGCACCTAAGAATGCAATGTAAAATAAACCTAGTGAACTTTGTCACTGAAATGTAAATGAATTAATGCCGGCTCGGGTTCTTGTTCACAAAGCAGTCATTGTAAGAATAAGCACCTGAAAAACTTCACAAAACAACATTCAGCCCTTACAATGTTCATATTCTTTCATATGGCCGTTTCCTACCCTCATATTCCGAATGCAATATTTGTACATAGAGACCAATGGAGAACTCCCAATAAATATATCACTTTTCTTAAACGAATTTTCAAATCCCATGAAAGCAAGACTATTCTAAAGATGAAAGCAGAGCCAAAACGTGTTTATTGCAGAAACTCCTACTTTTGGCTTTTGATGTGAAGTCACATTCATGCAGCCAAAAAGATATTAAAATGGCATGGTAAAATAAAATAATATAATAAAAACCATTTCAAAGTGCGACACCTACTGACAAAACAAAGCAGCAAAAACCGTTTTTAACAGAGGCTAACATTTGCTGTGAATCTGAAAACTGTCATCAATGGAAACCGTCACAAAAGCAGGTTCTTGGCATTTTTACCATCGTGCCGAATAACAAATTCAAAAGGGAAAATGAATGCACAGTGCATTTCGTGCATGTATGATATCTTCATAACGGTTATGCACGACTGTCTTTCTTGCATCAACAAAGAAAAAAATGCCGGGTACTTGGTCCCAGGTCCAAGATTTCTAAAAGTTGGAAAGCGTGTTCGTGCGGCACTGATTTAAATGACCTGGCCCAGTTTTTGCAATTTTCATCATAACAGGGTCTTAGGCACAGATAACTTAGCACTTCTACCACATATGAGACTCGTGTTTTTCTTGTCAACTGATGTCTGACCCCTGATATTTCATTCCTAAACACCTTGCAAATTGCTAAGGTGCCAATTGTTTGTTCACCTAATTTTAGGTTGCTGCTATTTTTCTATATGTTCATTACAAAAGTGTCGTTTGCTTAATCTCCCACTACAGATGACTTCTCAAATTCCAGTAAGTTTACCATTTCTTCGGGGGTTAAGAAACAAGGTTTTTCCTTCCTACTTTTTCTTCTTCTGATCTGGACTGCGAAGGCTACACAAGGACTGTTCTAATAACATCAATAAAAGTGACCACACGATCTATGAAAGCATTGACTTACCAACATAAATTTTCCCCTGGTCACAAAAATTGAAAATAATTTTCTACCCTTACCCCTAAGCCCTATCCCTTTTAAGAAACAACAGAACCAACTCTATTATATCCTACATGAATAAGAAACATGTGATTCATACTAAGCCAGCGATAAGGAAAGCTGCACTCAGCGTCACGAGGAACAGATCAGGAAAAAACAAAATCATAAGATTCTAGAACCTAGCACCAAAAAAAAATGCACATCTTCAGATAAAAGCCTTCAATCCTACTTACGACAGCAGTACCTTAAGCACTGACGTGTGAGCTCAAGCCTGACCCCGATAGAAAAACCCACTTGACTGGGTGCATAATGTACTGCTGATGCAAGACAAGAGGGGAAGGAAATCAAGATACCATAAACTCGTAACAATGACGCAGATCATTTTGGGTGTTTTAATGATCATCTTTGATTACCTTCGTAAAAAAAAAAAAAAAAAAAAGTTGGTGGTAACGTTTTCACCTGTCAGCGTTACCAAAATATCTTAAGAACAGATGTACAGAGACTGATGAAACCCGATAAAACCATTCGCCAGGTGACCTCTCGTACAAAATTGGCTGCTGTCGATCAGATTTCAAACTTAGTCTATGTTTACGGAGATTGGACGCCGACTGGCTTAAGGGAGATGGCTCTCTACTGACTGCCTTAGCTCTTTCTATTTTTCAAAGGAAGGGGGAAAACGAAAATCGGCAAATTTAGCAAAACCGTTTAACGACACCGGCTGTCTGGGAGAGACAGTCTGGTGACGCTAATGTTTCCTCTGGTGGCAGATCTTGACAGACAGACAGACAGGCTTCAAATAAAAAGCACACCGCGCATGCAGAGAGGGACTTTGAACTTGTTGTGAGGAGAATACTTGAACGAAGTCCAACCATGACAAAGGGGTAAAATGCCATGAGTCTAAAAGGCTCTTGAAACTAACAAATACCGGACTTTGCTCCGGCACCACTTCCTTAAAAATCATTCGACCTTTGAAACCTTACAGGCGAGGGAAATCTTATCAGTCCTTATCGGCATTACGTGTATCTAATATTTTTTATTATTAATAACGATACCCCTTGGAGATAGGAATGGAGACCGTGAGTAACTTAGTCAAAACAACTTATAATTCATTCAAAGATTTTACGAAATTCTACAATCACCTTCACATATGCTAAACAGATATCCCGGCTTGTGGGAATGGAATGGAATCTAAAGTTTAGGCCAAGGGCCAAGCACTGGGACCTATGAGGTGATTCAGCGCTGGAAAGGAAACAGAGTAAGTAGGTTTGAAGGTGTTACTGGATGAAAACCTCGTAGTTGCACTATGAAATAATTGTTAGGAGAGGGTGGATAGCAAGATGGAAGAAAGATAATGAACGGAGGTACAGTAAAAGGAATGAAAGGGATTGCAGCTGGGGGCCGAAGGGACGCTGCAAAGAACCTTTAGTAATGTCTACAGTGCACCCCAATGAGGTGCACTGATGGCAATACCCCGCTACGGGAACCCTGGCTTGTAGAGATGTCGTGAATGAGCAAAGAACCATCGTTTATGTCTTAATGAAGGAACTCCCCCAAAATCATACAATCATACATTCCACGAAGTTGAGCAAATTCTATACAATTTTACCATTCGACCATTTAAGCTTTTCAGTCTCTGAAGTGGGTCCTTGTGATTCACCACATGAGCATGAGGCTTGTCACTCCTCTTTTGCATGTTTCAAAATAGAAATAAATTTAGACTATTACAACTTTGTCAGATAATTAATCCGGCACCTGACAGGTGCACAATCATCGCCTGATCGTGAAGCATATTACCCCTTTTCTTGCATGTTTTACAATCAGAATACATTTAGATTATTACTGTATTATTATATTTGTATATGTATGTGTAAATGTGTGTATATATACACACATACATACATACATATATATAATATATATACATACGTATACACACATACTATACATACACACACATATATATATACACATGCATACATAAACACACACTCACATACATACTGATATAAATACACAAACTTGTTTTTAAAGATATAAACTTTTATTGCAACTAAATAAATTGTAATCGAAATCGAACACTCCGAGCAAATGACGAAGGGTTCCTTAACCAAAAAATGCTAATAAAACCCAGTAGCTACTAAGTCAAACTTTCTATCAGAAACTCTAAACTGTCTCAATTTATTTAAACTGTTGTGTAATTTTGTCCAATAAATATTGTCTCCTTCACCGTGGATGAGACGAGAAAACGTTCTCACTGGTCTTGTGTTGATGATAAAATGTTTGGAGAAGCTTTAATGTATCAATGCAATGAAATATTTGGCGATCCACCTCACCAATGAAGACTTGACGACTTGCCCCCATGGAAACCATTTCGCCTATTATTATTATTATTATTATTATTATTATTATTATTATTATTATTATTATTATTATTATTATGCATACGATGAACCCTATTAAATATACACCTATAAATAATGACTTATCATATCCACCAACGATTAATGGAGGAAATAATGTTGCTCATTCGATTACAAAATTTAGGCCAGCGGCCAAGCGCTGGGACCTATGAGGTCATTCAGCGCTGAAAATAATAGAAGTGGGTGGAAGGTAAGATGGAAGAAAGAAAATATAAATAAAGGTACAGATAAAGAAATGAAAGGGGTCGCAGCTAGGGGCCGAAGGGACGCCGCAAAGAACGTTAAGTAGTGTTTTGATTCTTGTGTATCTATGAAAATCGGCTCCAATTTTTGACCCCTGCTTCCCGAACGACATGTCACTGGAGAGAAAGCAAATCCTGGTACGATTCACTTGAGCATCTCGGGACGCCGAGCAGTTATAGTTACGGACCTTGAGGTATGCCAGAGGAGGACAAAGCTCCCTCGGGACGTCGTCCTCAAAGCAACCCAACACTCGGAGGACAAGAAAAACGTAAGAGTACGTTTAAACAGATGTGGGCCGACGTAACAGCAGTCTCTACCTCTTCGTCTGATTCCTCTTCGCTTATAGAAAGTTCAGTTCTCTCCGGGGCTTTTCTGTGAATTATGAATCATATATTCCGTCTCTTTTTGCAAGGTGTGTTTCTTCCACTATTCTCTTTCACTTACAGAAAGTTCAGTTCACCCAGAGGCTTTCTCTGAGTTGTGAACCATACATCCTATCTCTTTTTGCAAGGTGTAAGCTTATTCCACTACTCTTTTAGGAACTGGAGGCCAGTGGGAATGGCAACCCAAAGTTGTTTTCTAGACCTGGACCGAAGAAAACTAGGTAAAAGGAAAAGAAGATAAGTGGGAACCAACTCCGAAGGAAAGGCAGACCTTTCTGTCTCTTGAAAGTCACTATTGCTAGGCGTCGGGAACAAATGCACAAGAAGAGAATTTCAAAGAAAGTCTATTACGCACAAACTACCAGCTAGATATGTCTCCCTGTCTAAGCAAAAAATAAGCTAATAAGCTAAGTCAACACATGAAAATATAAATAACTAGTGATAAAGTAAATCACTTCCAGTGGAGGATTTACCAAAGACCAACATCCCAAACATAGGCAATATACCGAAGTAGCAAATTATCTTATTTCGAAAATTAAACTGGAGACATGAAAAAAATAAATTTGAAAAGCATTTATCTACGAAAAAAGCCCTTGGTTCGTTGTGATTCCAAACCAAAGTTCACAAAGAGCATGTGTATATCTCTTATCTGTGATGCTATGCTAACGATTTCATAACTGGTTCTTTCTGAGGGTTGTTCATCAAATGACTCAACAGAGAGAAGGAAATTATATGAAACAATAAACAAGTAAAAAATGCGCCGAAGTTTCTTCGGGGCAATCGAGTTTTCTGTGCAGCCGCTACAGCGTATAATCAAGGCCACCGAAAACTGATCTGTCTTTCGGTGGTCTCAGTATAATGCTGTATGAGCCGCAGCCATGAAACTTTAACCACGGGCCGCTGGTGGCCTATCCTATATCGTCGCCAGAAGCACGATTATGGCTAACTTTAACTTTAAATTAAATAAAGACTACTGAGACTAGAGGGCTGCAATTTGGTATGTTTGACGATTGGAGGGTGGGTGATCAACATACCAATTTGCAGCCCTCTAGCCTCCGTAGTTTTTAAGATCTGAGAGCGGACAGAATAAATTGCGGACGGACAGACAAAGCCGGCAAGATAGTTTTCTTTTACAGAAAACTAAAACAGTAGCAACGCTGCTATTATTATCACTATCAAAACTACTACTAATTGTTTGATATAACTTTTTCAGTCTTTCACTAAACTCCATCTGAGGGAACAAGTACTTGGTATCACAGTCCCCAAATATTTGAAGGATTCAACCTCATTATTTCGTTATCCATCTCTTGTTATTTCATTCCTTTGTGGACACTGTATACTCTGTCCTCTTTACGTCGTTCTTCTTACGTCTTTCTTTTAGTCCTGTCTATCTGGATATACGATGCATTTCATTCAACAGGCTTTGTAAATCTTGTATTTGCTGACTGAAACAGCTTCATCAGCATATTCCAAGTCTGTCAACTTTCTACCGTCACTCCAATATAAAACTTCTCTTCCACCCCGACAACTTTTTCATCATAAAATCTGAGAGCAAAGGCAAAGGTGAAATTACCTACCCTTGTCGCACTCCCCGTTTTACAGCAAATTCGCCAGACAAGATCCCATCAATATTAACTGTCAATCGACCTGAGATGTTCATAGGTGAAATGTTCCTCTATCATCGGTCGCTTAGCAATAGCACCTCCCCAAGTGAAACCAGTTAAAACGAGACACCATTGACTGATCAGGCAATCAATTGTCTCTTTTCTCCATCACTTTCATCGATTGAATCATCGTTCCTTTGTATATGAATCAGAAGATGACCTTCAGACAATTGGTGACTTGGGCTAGCCGGCCGGCACGAAAGAGGAGAGAGAGGGAGCGAGCAAAGGAGTGAAAGAGAGAAAGTGAGTGAGAGAGAAAGATGTCTGGGCAGGAGAAACAAGTGTCATCGAAGCGTCTCCTCGCCTTACATCTCAGCTCCGGCTAACGCCGATTGGATGTGGCAGCAGTATTTTAAGCCATCCTCCCCCCTACCCAGTATCGTGCTTATCACTCGGTAATCCGAGGAGTAGTCTTCCCCCAACTTCGCTATAACTCAAACCTCCTCTTCCCTACACTATCCCCCTCACCCAATACCCATTTCTAAAACCAACAATAAGGCAACCCAAGCAACTCTTTATCGCAGACGATAACAACAACAGCAGCAACAAAGGACTTAATTTCTCTTATGTTCGTCACGAATATTATTCAGGGAGGGAGACCGCCTTTCATCGTGCGAGGATCTATTCTATTATGTACAGTTGTAGTCAGATGCTAAGGTGGTCTGGTCGTGATACGTATCATGAGAAAGAAGTTGTGCAAGGTTTCCCGGAAGTTATCTGCAGAAACATAATCAATTATCACACGCAACTTAAGTTCATGAATGTAATTATGAGTAAAAGGCATTGGGGATTCTACTTAAATTTAACTGGCTTTTAATTATTTTTTATCTTGATATTTTTCTTTTGACTCATTTCTGAAAAATAGTGATGAATCACGCGTTGCTTGTACGAGCAAGAGCCCGTGCTAACGAAGGTTAGCTTAACCAAACAGCACTGACGACAGAAGCACCGGAGGAAATGTATTGACGGCCTAATGCAACTTCAGCATAACACCAGAAAAGAAAAACACCTATCGCAAAGGCGTTCGTTCCACCAATGCCAGAAAACGCTTTCTGACCCCACCAACACTCCCTACTGAACGCATTCCGTAGGCGCCTTCTATGAAAGCAATACAATCTCAAGTTGCAAACTACTCTTATTTGTAAAGAAAGAAAGAACGCTTTCTGGCCCCACAACACCCCCTACTGAACGCATTCCGTAGGCGCCTTCTATGAAAGCAATAGAATCTAAAAAGTTGGAAGCTGCTCTTATTTGTAAAAAAAAAAAGAAGAAAAAACGCTTTCTGGCCCCACAACACCCCCAACTGAACGCGTTCCGTAGACGTCGTCTGTGAAAGCAATAGAATCTCAAGTGGGCGAACAATGGCGGGCGCATTCTGTTGGCTCGACACGGACAAAAGGAATGAGCAGATGATGCCATGATATCCCTATTGAACGGAGTGGGAGCCTTTGAATGTGCATTACTGACATCAGTGTCTGCATCAACATCATTCAGGTGGTTTTGAATTGAAAAGACGGGGTAAAGAAATAAAAAAAAAAAGAAGCAACGCTTCAAAAACGAAAGAAGGAGAAATAAAAAGGGGTCTTCACTCTTCATCTGCCTACTCATCATTTCAAGGAAAAGAAAAGAATGGGAGAGGGAAGGGGGGGGGGGTGGAAAATAGGGCACTGAAATAGAACAGGGCCTCTTTAACAATAAACAAAAATTCGTAAATAACGACAAGTCAAAAATATGTTAAATGTCATTTGAGATGTATTCACCACACGGCAGCCAGCATAAACATCTATTCACCATGATGAATATACACACCGGTTTTTCAAGCGAACGCGAACGCGTAGATACTGGCTCGTCGGTGTTTGTGTACAAATATGTACGGAGGAGTGATGTATGAATCCATGCGTGAGCACAATACCTAAATAGAAACATACACTAACGCATGCTTTATAATCTAAAATCTCAACTTTGCAAAAACGACAGCTTCAGGTGTGGTCACTGACCCAAGAAGTATCGTGATTTTCAAGTTACTGACAAAACCTTTTTTGAATTCCGCTTTATTTAAAAGGGCAGCGATTTTAAGCCCTTCCCTGTTTCATCATAAAATGCAAATTGCCAGATACCTGTACAGCGATATTTGTTGACATTTCGATATTGAATTGAATTGAATATAGAATTTAGGCCAAAGGCCAAGCACTGGGACCTATGAAGACATTCAGCGCTGAAAAGGAAATTGACAATAAAAGGTTTGAAAGGTGTAACAGAAGGAAAACCTCGCAGTTGCAGTACGAATCAATTGTTAGGAGAGGGTGGAGAGCAAGATGGAAGAGAGAGAATATGAAAGGAGGTACAGTAAAAGGAACAAAAGGGGTTGCAGCTAGAGGCCAAAGGCACGCTGCAAAGAAACTTAACAATGCCTGCAATGCACCCCACTAAAAAGGAATTTCGATATTAACGGTTATAAGAAGCTTAATCACACGACAATCTTTTACTATTAACATAGGATACTAATATTAATGACGCCTGCTAGCTATCTGAGCTTTAAACCTGAAGTTCTGGATGACCAATGCGATAAGGAATTGCCTTTTTTTATTTTCATTATGCTAAAGAAATTGATAAAAAAAAGATATGTAACCGTTTTATCTTCACTACATATATGCCTCGGAAACCACCAGTATGTAACATTTTTTTATTCGTCTAGTGTTAAAAGTAATATAAAAAAATGTGTAATCACTTTGTCCCGAATGTTGATGTACTTGTCACATCCTACTAAACTAGATGTGGCAGTAAGACAATTTGACGAACATTACAGTGAAGAAGCTCAAAAGATCTTCGTATTGCAAGAAAGTAAGTAAAACTGTAAACAATCAAGATTCAATGCCAAAATTTGTGGCCTTGAATATGAGTAACATTCCAATGTTTTCAAAAGTTAAAGTGGCATTTTTTAACAAACGATGAGTGAAGACATTTTTCTTGACACAGAAGCCAATTGTTAATTGTTACATATCCGAATCCTGAAAAACCCAAGATCCTGCAAAATACATACGTTCCGCTTCAGGACTCTTCCTTGAAGCCTTAATGTGAAGAAATGAGATGAACAGGCTTGTTTAAATCAAAAAGTCAATCAAATACGGCAGTTACACAGATATAGACTCTACACGGCTTGTGAGAAGAATAGTGAAAGTTGCGAAAACGAGGGTAAACCCGTTTAATATGTGCTCTCTATCTATATTAATCCCGAATAGAGAATTTCTCTTCTTCCTTTGCTACCTGACCAATGCTGGCCTGCATTTGTAGGTGTTTATGTCAGCATTCGAGAAGAGAGGTCCCTTAATGCAAGTATCTCTCTTTCTTGATAAGACGGAGCTTATTTGGAAAGCGATGCCCTCCTCGGTCTTATTCGCCATGGAAAAAAAAAAAATCTGTGGCTTTTTCGCCATTCGTTTCCATTCCTTCGTCGTTAACAACGTCCTATTCTTGTGATGACCGGAAGATCTTGCCTCCCCACCCCTTCCCCACCAAACCCAGGCCCCAGGAAAAGAACCAGAGGCTGAACCCTCTCCTCATCCTCCCCCACAGAGGAACGAGGATTGAGGAGTCTTAATTAGCTCATTCTCTTTTCCCCTGTGTGTGGGGGAACAAGTGAACGGATGGGGCAAGGGACTACTCACAGGAAAAGGGAAACCTCCTACGGAGGGTAACATATTACTATTATTCAGAAGATGAACCCTATTCCTATGGAACAAGCCTACAGGGACCATTGAATTGAAATTCAAGCTTCCAAAGAATATGGTGTAAATTCGAAACATCTGTAACAGAGTAATACAAAGTGAACACGACGCCATACAGAACCTTAATCATTCACTCTAACGTACACTCTTTCATCTGCTTTATTTGCATCTGCCTTTAGCCTTAGTGTCTCACGATTCACGCAGCACATACAGCAGATCAAGCTTTTGCAGTAACACTGGCCACATTAAGCACAGCTCCACTGACTTTTTTTTTATATATATATAATTCTCCTTCTAAGAATTTTCCTTGTACTACCTAGAATATCTGGTTTAAATTTATAATTTTTCTAAACATCTCAACAACGGCCATAAAATACAACCCTACGATAATGCTATACTTTCTGAATTCTTTGTCCACTTACTAAATACGGATTCGTTCCCTTTTTGCATAAACATGTCATCAAAATATTAATCAAAGTTAACTGAGCAATTGATCCCACAGTTTTCATGCTCAGGTTATTCCAATTATTAATCAGAATTTAAATAAGCTATTTCCCCCCTTTATTTCAAACTCAAGTTGGTCAAAATATTAAGCCGAGATAAATAAGCGATTCGTTCACTTTCCTTCATATTGATGCTACTCAAAATATTAATCACAAAGGATCAGTTACGGTTATTCTTATCATGTATTATCAAACCTCAGAATTCCAAGTGTTACCTAACCTTTTCTCATCCTAAGTCCCTAAATAGTACGCTAATTTTTCAATATTATCATCTTTCTAAGAAACCACCTAACCTTAACAATGGAATGAACTGACAGTCTGATTAGTTGCCAATTGAGAGGTTCGTGTAATTTTCTCGTCTTAAACTTTACAAGGACAAATCAATCTTTCTAAATTTAACCACAGACTGTTTTGTCTCTTGTTACCATGACTGGCTTAGTATTCCTTTTTAAAGAATCTGCGGGGACTATTTATGCCATGAAATCACTTATATTTCAAGCAATTTTCCACCCTGAACCTTTATGCGATTTTAACGACGCTGGTAAAGAGAAACGGTCAAGCTTTTCTTCTTTTGTTCCTTTTTTTATGGTAAAGATTTAGTTTTTTTACGAACTAAAATACTTTATTTTTTAATGCACTGGCATTTCGTGACTTCACACAACTGTGTATTCTTAGATGAAAGTTTTGCATATGACATTTTCCCCTGCCTCGTTAAATATACCCCTACTCTTGGGTTTATTTACAATTTATTTTTTCAACAAAGCAGAGTACTGTATCTATTCCCCTGGAGTGCTGCTGATCATTGAGTACTTTCATATTTAAGAGAATCCCTGAAATGTTCATCTTATTATCCTCAAGACCAGTGGGTACTCATACAACAGCCAACGGTCGAAACGTAATTGAAAACTTTTCCCTATTACTTTTTAAACTCTTCTAAATACCACTAGCATACGGATAAGTTAAGTTAAGTAGACCTTAGTTTAACCAGACCACTGAGCTGATTAACAGCTCTCCTAGGGCTGGCCCGAAGGATTAGACTTATTTTACGTGGCTAAGAACCAATTGGTTACATAGCAACGGGACCTACAGCTTATTGTGGAATCCGAACCACATTGTACCGAGAAATTAATTTCTATCACCAGAAATAAATTCCTCTAATTCTTCATTGGCCTGCCGGAGACTCGAACTCGGGCCTAGCAGAGTGCCAGCCGAGAACTCTGCCGACTCTCCCAACGAAGAACTAAAGGGCATACGGATAATTCGTCTTCAACCGCTGCGGTGAAAGAGAACGGGAGAGGTCCTACCTTGCAATCAATTCATTTGCAGCAGCCAGTCTAGCAACACAATGCACAGCTTAGTCATGAAGAGTTGTGCATTCTGAAGCACGCTCTATGTAAAAAGGATAATGGCCAAGCTTCCAAGCAATTTTTCTTAACACACTAATCATATCACTGTCCACATCCACAGTCGTAAAACTGTGCAGAACAGAACTTTACAAGTAATCCAGTCTTTGTGTGACGTAAAGAAGAAAGCCGTAACTACAAATCTAAAATAAATGAGGCAGGTTCCTTCTGTATCAGTGAAATGGCAACTTCCACAAACTCACATAAATAATGAAAGTAGTAGTTTAGGAAATAATGAAAAATGTACTGAAAATATATATGTATTTCCGAACAATGAATGAATGTCATTATACCTACAGCCAAGAAAATAGAACAAAGTTTCACTACGAGGTACATGATCATAGGGCATCAATTGTAATGAAAAATAAGTAATTGACCACTATTCATACATACTGGGCCACACATCCAAAATCGATGAAGTAACCAAAATGGAGTCAAGTTAAAACGAAGCCTCTATGATTCCAAGTTACATAATTTTCACAAGTATGTACCGTCAATAAAAAGCGACCCTTAGTGACAAAAACATAACAATACACACTCACAGTACCTATATAAATACAAATCACAGCTCAAAATGATATACTAATACGTTGTATAATATTATGCAAACTATATATATATATATATATATATATATATATATATATATATATATATATATATATATATATATATAAATTTAAAGTATGATCTACGGCAGTACGTCAATAAATGTGACCTATGAGAAAATTAGAACTTAAGTCAATAAAGTATAGCAGAATCCTTGTCAAAAAGTAATCAAATCCGTATAAAAAAACAAATACTAAATACTAAAAAATAAATACTAAAGGCATTTAGCCTGAAATAAATATTGATAACTGATAAAAATCCTCTCTTAAAAATCAACAATATAAAATAAATAAAGTAAGCAATTCTACTTGTCATTAATTAAAGGTAACTTACTGGACACTTCAAAATGTAAACAAAATATACTTAAACAAAATCTTCTTTTTTCTATACTTCTTCAGACCGATACTAAAACTAAAGAGTTAATTCTTGATCATGTACTGAATCTGGAAAATGAAATAAAAAGCTTTTTTTAACCTAATCTATAAAAACAATAATCAAACAAAAATAAATGAATTGTCACAATAAGCTAAATGGCTCAAAGATACACAAGTCACAACTCAAAAACACACTAACCACTTCATGAGTGCATACTTAATAAAAATTAAGCATGCATAGACTAATTCTGCATGAGTAAAGAGTCACAAGAAAAAAAAACTCATTTAAGAAGTTAAAAAAAAAAAGGTGTGACAGTTGTAAATAATCCTTTGTATAAGGATAAATATTCACAGAGGGAATTACTTTAATATTCAGCAAAACAAATGATCGAATGGTGTGCACGACGTTGCTTCTATAAAAGGTGATAATAATAATAATAATAATAATAATAATAATAATAATAATAATAATAATAATAATAATAATAATAATAATAATAATAATAATAATATTAATTGATGGGGTGACTGTGATTCAAAGTATGCTACACGATAGAAAATTTGCATACCTTCCCCATCCACCCTTAAAACAAAAATACAATAATAAATAATTTTCTGGTCTTTCTCTTACCTTGCACTGCTGCTAAATTCTGCTCAAATCAAATTAGCCCGTCGAATATGTCGGAGCGATTTTCCCATGCACTGAAAAAAAAAAAAGAAAGTTGATAACCGTTTCGCTTATATATCAAGGCTTCAGCAAACTAATTGTACAACAATAAGAAAGATAGAATTTGCAAAGCATACTGATGGGACTTTGTTTCAATAGTGAACGACAAATAACCTTGAGAGAGAGAGAAGCTTACTTGTTAGCAGTTTTCTTCAAGATTCCACGAAGAGGTTCAATTCCTGGGGTCTGCAAATACAGAATAATGAGAAATGTTACACAAAAATAAAAATATCTTGTCCTTTTGTGCATTGTAGTAAAAATACAAAGACTTTTAAAACAGAAGAAAAGCTATTTTTGTCCTACAATGTTTGTACATATTTATCATAAGGATCAAAAATCTCTTCTCTGCATTACAAAAAAATAATACTGTAAAAACACAAATAATTTATATATATATATATATATATATATATATATATATATATATATATATATATATATATATATATATATATATATATATATATATATATATATATATATATATATATATATATATATATATATATATATATATATATATATATATATATATATATATATATATATATATATATATATATATATATATATATATATATATATATATATATATATATATATATATATATATATAAATATATATATATATATATATATATATATATATATATATAATATATATATATATATAAATTATATATACATATATATATATATATATATATATATATATATATATATATATATATATATATATATATAATATATATATATATATATATATATATATATATATATATACATATATATATATATATATATATATATATATATATATATATATATATATATATATATTTATATATATATATATATATATATATATATATGTATGTATATATATATATATATATATATATATATATATATATAATATATATATATATATATATATATATATATATATATATATATTAAAGATTAGGACAAAATCTTGTGATGTCTTTCTGCTTTGCTCCCGATAGATAGGCCTCTGTCTATTTTGAACCTGTGAGAGGTAGTGGATACTGGCTTGGGTTAGTTTCAACCAGTGGAAGTCAGGGGTATAAGAGACGCTCAAAGATTTAATCCTTCGCCATGGGCAGTAAACTGGCTTGCGCCGTTTTCTTTGGTACAGGAGAGTGAGCCATTTTCTTTGATATAGAAGCGTGACCCGGGTCAGGACATCGCCCCCACCCGTCCAGAAGCAATAAAGGTCAGGGCGAGGAAAGTTCCCTCTCACACACAGTAGCTAGTTTAAGCCGAGAGGTCACGAGTGCAGACCTTGCCCCCCGCCCTTCCTTTCCCTCGCCGCCACGTGGAAGTTAACTGCCCTTTGCTCGGTACCCCGACCCACGTGGCCATCAAAGACTGCAAGTGGGGATTGCAAGTCCCAAAAGCGAGCGGAAACTCAACTGCGGCCTTTTCATCATCCCAAGGGCACCCTTTTCCGCCCCAACCTACCACTTGAAAGCAGTACCTTGGTGAGGGAGGTCCTTTGTCGACGCACACACACGTGGACCCTGGCAGAAGATGCCGCTGGACGCCGACGTCAGCCTTACACCCCTGCAATGTGGTAAAGTACCTAGAACGAGTTGCTAGTCACGTTACTTCGCCCTTGTGCATTTATTAAACTTCTGGGCCTATACTTGGTATCCCCTGATGCTTCTTGGTTCAATCCCGGCCCACGTGTTCACTGCCTCCTTCCTCTGAGTCACAAGTAACGCCTTGGGGAAGTCCTTGGCGCTTTCAGCGCACACCCGAGTAATTCATTCCCTAAATTCCAGCATTAGATTTGTAACCTGGGTCCTAATATCGTTTCACAAGGACGATCGTAGCAGAATTCTCCTTGGTCCGTGTTCCTGGCATTCCCAAAGCTCCCCTTTGGGAGGACTTCTGCAGCAGCAATTTAACATGTTTCAGTTCATTTTCCCTTTGATCTTGTGTGTTATGAGAATATACCTATTTTTGTATCCACATGTTTCAGCACTTCCCTTTGAGAAAGAGCCCTCCGCTCCTTGTACCACTCCTTTTAGTTTGTGTTTTATATGTCCTGGTTATCTTGCAAGGCCATTTTAGAGTAAAGTAATAAATGTGGAGTCATAAGAACCACCTGCACCAGAAACATATATTATATATATATATATATATATATATATATATATATATATATATATATATATATATATATATATATATATATATATATATATATATATATATATATATATATATATATATACATACATACATACAGTATATATACTGTATATATAGGCAGTCCCCGGCTTATGACGGGTCCGGCTTACAACGTTCCGAGGTTACGACGCTTTCCACATATATCCATCAGAAATTATTTCCCGCTTTACGACGCATGTTCCAGGGTTACAACGTGTCGTACACCGATCCGACGGAAGAAATATGGCTCCAAAACGGCGGAATAATAAAGATTTGGACTTTTTTTATTATGAAAAACTCAATAAAAATGCAGTTTACATCGTTTCCAATGCACCCAGAGCATTAAAAGTAAGGTTTTCTTAGGATTTTTGACGATTTTTCGGTTTATGATGTGGTCTAAGAACGGAACCCCGTCATAAACCAGGGACTGCCTGTATATATATATATATATATATATATATATATATATATATATATATATATATATATATATATATATATATATATATATATTCCACTATCTGCCTTGCTTCCCTATGTGGGGTGGCTCAAAAGGTATACATAAATGCAAGGTGTAGGACACTACAGTACTAATCAGATAGGAGGTAAATAAGACACATCACGCAAAACTATCTTAAATTACCAGCCAAACCTAAGGCGGTAAGCTCAAGCTGTAACCGAGACAAAGGAAAATACAGGAAAGCAAAGAGTCGAAGGAAACAAAATTAACGCAAAATCCAGATGCAAAAATACGCATGAACCTGGGCAAAAAAGTCCTTCTCCATTTCATGATCAATTTTTTTTTCTTTCATTTTCCCATATACTCATTTCTTTTTAGTCTGACACTTAATATCAAAGTTTGTTCTACATTTAACATCAAAGTTTGTTGGGATCTTAGCAGTTCTGTATCGGTTATGCTTGCAATATTCCCTTTTAGTTTGCTTAATATTCTTTTTTAAATTTAAATTTCCTTATTTATTTCCACCTGGAAACTTATATATGAGAATGTAGAGTGGCATTTACTAAACTTGAAATGCATTGCTGTTAGAATAATATTCTAAAACAATAAGAATAATAAAACAGGTATAGAGCATTAAAATGGCCTACCCTCGGGACTGGTTAAACAATACATAAGGTGAAAAAGGATACTCAAATGTCATGAATAAATTGGACAAGTGAACTCTAGGCCTAACTGAAATCATGTGGCAATATTCTCTATACTTTAGTTTTTAAAAAAATTCTTTGCTACTCCCATTTACCATATGTAAAATCTTAGCCAGTCAGTTGTAAAATAACAATAAAACATTGAAAACTTACTGCATCTGCTAAAACTGAAGTGGCATTACTATGACCTGGTGTGACATTAGGCAAGATATTAGACAGATTGATGTTTATATTCTGCTGGAAACCACCCACACTGGTCACTCCCACAGCAGTCTGCGTGTCCCCATAGGTCAACTGGAATCGTGGGGTCCCAGACATCAGACCTCCTGGATTCTGGGTCCCGGCTTGAGAGCTTGAGCTTGAGTGAAGAGACTGAAGACCGGAAATTCCTATGCCTGAGAGATGGGGGGCAGTATTGGGAGGTCGAAGACTTGACAGCTGAGAGGACACATGCTGGGGTTGGGAAGACAGTGTCGGACCCACGTGTCTCAATGGAGATTTGAGGTCTCGGTGTTCTGCTAGGGGTCTTGGAAACTGGGGGCCAAGTAAGGTATCAGAAGACACAGGCTTGTCTGGGTGACTAGACTGCTTTAGTTCACTTGAAAACTCCTCCCTCGCATGATGAAAAGAGGGACTAGGGCCAGTAATTTGTGAAAATTGATCTGGCTCCAAAGAATGAGATGGCACCTCAGTTCGTTGACCTCTACCATATAATGAAGGCACAGGACCCTGTCTATAAGACAAATCTTCCTGGTGAGCAATGGGTTCTGATTCATAATGTTGAGGTAAGTTTCCCTTATCTATGGGTTCTTGTGTGGAGTCAGCAAACAGATCTTGAGACAAGGAGTCTATATCAGGTTTTTGATTTTCGAAATCACTGCTAATTTCTGGTTTTATCTCTCCTGCAGCAGGTAAATTGGTTCCAGCTTCACCGTACAGATTACTAAGTGAGCGTTTTTCTTGTTGACGACACCACTGGAACATTTCAAGGTCACGCCATTCAGCCTTCAATTTTTCATTGGCAGGAGTACTTAAATTGTTGGCACTAAAGCTAGCATTTAACATAGCTGGGTATTTTGGTGTGGAGCTACTAGACTTATATTGACCCCTTAATTGCTGAGATGATTTAAATTCTTTCGTTAGCTGGGCAACAGCATCTTTAGCACCTCTTACTTGACTCCTATGCATATGACTGTCTTTTGTGATCATGGGCTTAACACCCATAATAGGTTTATCATGATGGAGACCAAGTTTTGCTGATACATAATTCAATTTTTGTTCATCTGAAGTTACCTGATTTGCTGTAAAACTTCCATATAACTTCTGCCTTTGCCCCTCAAAAGAAACAGGTTCACTGCTCATATTCAAAGATCCCTGCTGGGAATACTGAGAGGTATTCCTTACTTCTCTATCACCAAACTGGATACTTTCACAATTACTGTCACTACTCTTTGCCATGAACTGATTAACTCCATCAAGACTACATTTTGCATTTTGATCTGGGGGCATCATTGCAGAATTTTGTGAACTTTTTTCTGCAGAGGACCCTCCATATTCCAGTTGAATAGATTTTTGTAATGCTTCTAAGTTTTCAGTTTGGGTTTTTAGCATATCAATAAGATCCTGTGTTTTGCGTAGATTATCAATAACATTTTGGGATTTGTGTATGCTCAAGTTTGAGGGATTACAGATGTTATTTGTACTTGGTGGCACAACAAAGGTGGTCTGCGTAATGCTGGCTCCAGTGATTGTAGCGTTTCTTGGTATTTCCATTTCAGAAAAACCAAATTTTGGACTAGAAGATAATGGTTTAGATGTGCCTTCCAGATGTTGCCCACTAGTGGAAGCTGATTCAGCAGTACTTTTCATGTTAGGATTCCTAAGCGGTATATTAGAGTTGTTTTGGGATATATAAGTATCTTGAGTCACAGGTACAACAAATCTGGGACAGGGAGCTTGGAAACCAAAATGTCCTTGTTTTAACATCTTAGGAACCTGTAACGTCTGTGAGTTTGAGACACCTGTTTGTTGCTGACAAGGAACTTCAAATGTTATTGTTTTCTTTGTCCTGATACCATACGTTTCTGTAGAGACTGGCATCGCATCACTTCCGGTCATAAACTGATCAACACCTGTAGAAACTGATCCCTGATTCCTTGTCATACTTGCATTTGCATTCAATGAGTTCTGACAGCTGCTAACAGAATTAGCATGACAGCCTACAGGGGGGTATACTTTACCATTACCAATAGCCTTTGTTGGGGATATCTGGTCTCCCATTTTAATATTCTGACTATTTTGGAGCCATCTGTCAAGAGATAGCTGGCCTGCTTGTCTGGTTTGATTACCATTATAACTTTTACTTTTAGACTTTTGTTGATTTTGCTCTTGCTGCCTTTGTTGATTTCTTTGTTGCTGCTGCTGCTGATGTGGCTTTGAATAGGTACACAGAGTGCTTGCTTTTGTAAAACAGTTACTGCTAACAGTGTTCACTGAAGGAAATCCAATTCCTGTTGCTTGACTGATGCTACTTGGTGTTGAAATAAAAGGATTTCGGCCATCGATATCTTGAATATCAGGAATTTCACTTATTTCCAAAGAGTCATTAAAAGTGTCTTCATAATTATCTTCATCCTGTAAATCGTTAAAAATTTCCATATCAGGGAAACTATCAACGGATTCATCTAGATAGCCTCCAGGATTAACTGACAAACGGGATTCTCCCTCTACCACAGGCTGCATCTGTCGGTGGGAACTCTCCTTATACCTAGAAGTTTCATCTGCTTCACTGTAAAATTGACTTTCAGCGGCCCGCGGCACGGGCTTAGCCATTAAAACTGGACCCCGGGGAGCGAACTTGAATTTTGACAGCATATTTCCAGAACTGTTAGTCATCTGTTATGAATAAGACAAGAAATGGAAACCATTTATAATATACACAGAATATGAACTTTTTTTATTTACATTTCAACGTAAAGCATAATCCTACGTTGAGATTACTGTGACAAATGAACCTAAAGTCCTCCAAAACCTTACCTTGAGTTTTTTAGGAACTGAACCTTGCATCTGACTAGCTTTCTGACGAATTTCTTGAACATACACGGGTACATTTCCCTTGCTGTTGCTAGAGGTACTTCCTGTTCCTGGTTCACTAGTGGCTTGGACAGTCACACCAATCTTTGATAAAACGAATGAGAAAATTAGCAACCTCCAATGCGTAACAGCATAACAAGATAATGTAGCTCTACACTGACACCTAGATGACTAGAGACCAAAGTGTCCAAGTGACAAAACTTGCCCTACAAAATATGTCCTGGGTAGTGCAGTAAACACATTCGTGTACCTGAAAGGAGTAGCCCATAGATTCTATACTGGCAGAATAGTTGGAATATCACTTCAAAGATCAACAGCCCTTGTCTCCCTGGGGTTTTACAGTTCCATGCAATGCTAACCGTAGGCATCACTTAAGATTCTCTGCAGTGTCCCTTCGGCCCCTAGCTGCAACCCCTTTCATTCCATTTTCTGTACCTCCCTTCATTTTCTTTCTTCCATCTGAATTTCCACCCTCTTTAACAACTGTTTCACACTGCAACAGCGAGGTTTTCCTCCTGTTACACCTTTCAAACCTTCTTACTGTCAATTTCCCTTTCAGCGCTGAAAGACCTCATAGGTCCCAGCGCTTGGCCGTTGGTCTAAATTCTATAATCCAATCCACACAATGCTAAAAAGTTTCATGAAAGAGGTATACAGTACTTACATTTTCTGCAATCAAACTTGTCAGTCATGGAACAGCTAATTATGTAAATTTATTGGTCAGTCCGCAAACTTCATATTATAAATGAAAAAATAACAAAATAACAAAATTAAGTTTCAGTGCAAGTGAGATACATGAAATGAATGGTGTCGTCATCAAAGATAATAAGCTTGATTTCGGACTGGTGATAGTAAATATAGGGTAAAATTAAGCTCATGGTCCAATCCTGTGTCCGATTACATTACTAAGGTTATGTCGTAACCTAAAAATTCTAATATGTAAAAAGGGAAGTCACATTCCAGATAGGGTAAATATTAACCACTTTTGAGGTTTAGAAAAAATTCGATACAAGAACTTATACTATTTTAGAAAAGACGTTAAAAGCCGATGTAATAAAAACCTCTTGAGAGAGAGAGAGAGACCTTACAGACCTTACAGACCTTACAATTGTTCGGGTTGCCCCAGGTCCCTCAGTGTGAGGCGCCTTTGATGTCTACCAGAGAGTTGCTAACATCTTCCGGTATATTTTGCATCTTCCAGTCTTGGATGGTCTGGGATGCATCTTAGATATTTGTCGAGCTTATTCTTAAACACATCTACGCTCACTCCTGTTATGTTCCTCAGATGAGCTGGTAGCGCATTGAATAGACGCTGCATTATCGATGCTGGTGCGTGGTGGATTAATGTCCTGTGTGCTTTCCTTAATTTTCCTGGTATAGTTTTTCGCACTATTAATCTACCTCTGCTTGCTCTTTTTGATCATTTTAATTCCATGATGTTTTCAGTAATGCCTTCTATCTGTTTCCATGCTTGAATTACCATGTAGCGTTCTCTTCTCCTTTCAAGACTATATAAATTTAAGAATTGTAGTCTTTCCCAGTAGTCAAGGTCCTTAACTTCTTCTATTCTAGCTGTAAATGACCTTTGTACACTCTCTATTTGTGCAATATCCTTTTGGTAGTGTGGGTACCATATTATATTGCAATATTCAAGTGGACTACGTGACGTCGTTTTATAAAGCATAATCATGTGTTCAGCTTTTCTTGTTTTGAAGTGCCGAACAACATTCCCATTTTTGCTTTGCATTTGCCAATAGAATTGCTATTTGATCATTGCATAACATATTCCTATTCAACATCACACCAAGGTCTTTAACTGCTTCCTTGTTTGTGATTGTCTCATTATTAGGTCCTTTATATGCATATAGCATTCCTACTTTATCACCATAGTTCATTGATTCAAATTTATCAGAGTTAAATACCATCCTATTTATCTCTGCCCATTTATATATTTTGTTTAGGTCTCTTTGTAGTGAGTTCTATCTTCATCACAAGCAATTTCTCTACTTATTCTTGTGTCATCTGCGAAACTTCTTACTACTGAGTCCTTAACATTACTGTCTATGTCTGCAATCATAATCACAAACAGCAACGCAGCTAACACCGTACCCTGGTACACGGATATTACCGTAGCTTCATCCGATTTCTCATCGTTTGCAATCACTATCTGTTTTCTATTTTGCAAAAATTCTTTTATCCATCTTCCTACTTTGTCAACAATGTTATGTTTTCTAATTTTTTTCGCTAATATATTATGATCTACCTTGTCAAAAGCTTTTGCAAAGTCTAGGTAAACCACATCTGTATCTTTTTCATTTATCATATTTTATATATGCTTTCATGGTGGACTAACAGTTGGGTTTGTGTACTTTTTCCGGGTACAAAACCATGTTGTCCTATATTGAACAATCTATTTTTCATTAAATGTTTCATTATATTTTTTCATTACCCTTTCATATACTTTCATAATATGAGATGTCAGACTCACAGGCCTATAATTACTTGCCTCTAGTCTTGAACCACTTTTGAAAGTAGGAGTAATATATGCTAATTTATGCTCATCATAAATCTTGCCTGTATCTATACTTTGTCTTAATAATATTGCTAGCGGCTTTGCGATTGAATGAACCACTTTCTTTAACAATATGGCAGGTACTCCATCTGGTCCTGCTGCTGATCCATTTTTAATTTCATTAATAGCCTGCACAATATCGGCTTCTGTAATATCTATATCTGATAAGTATTCAGTATTTTCATCTCTTATTTCTGTATCATCATCTTCATTGTCAATTCTAGGTGTAAATTCACTCTTATATCTTTCTGCTAATATGTTACATATTTCCTTTTTTCATTCGTTAATCGCCCTTCAATTCTTAGAGGGCCTATTTCTACTCTTATTTTATTCATCTTTTTGCATATGAATAAAAAAATTTTAGGGTTTTGCTTGATATTTTGTAGTGTCATTTCTTCTAGGTTCCATTTTTCATTTTCTTTTGATTGTATAATCTTTTGTTCTGCATTTTCTATCTTACTTTTTAGTTCCATCACTTTCCATGCATTCTTTTCTTTTGCAAGAGCTTTTTTCCACTTTCTAATTTTCTGGAACAAGATCCTTCTGTCTCTTGGAATTCGTGACTGATGCTTACTTTTTTTTCTTCGGTATATTTTTCCACTATTTCCTCTAATATTTTATATAATATATCGGTATTTACCTGTATATCATCACTTACAAATATGTTTTCCATTCTTTGTTTAATTCTTCATTTATTTTTGACCAATTTATATTCTTACTATAGAAATTGTATTTTCCATATCCTTCCCATTTTTTCATCTCTTGCTTTTCTTTGTTTTCATATGTTCTGGAACGGACTGTTAGTTCTATGACATTATGGTCCGAAATACTCGTGTTATATACTATTATTTCTTTAACATAGTTCACCTCATTCACAAATACTAGGTCTAAAATATTATCCTTTCTTGTTGGTAGGTGATTTATTTGCTGAATGTTATGTTCTAGTAGCATATCTAATAGCTTTTCAAATTGCCTCTTATCTTCTGCACTACTATTGCTCTCTTTTTATATGTATAAATACAACCACAGTCTCCTATTCGTTCTTTCCATTCTACAAAAGGAAAGTTAAAGTCTCCGGTTAGGAGTATAGTCCAGTCCTTGTGATTTCTACATATTTCATCCAATTTTTCAATTATTATGTCAAACTCTTTAGTATTAGGGGTCTATATATTACAATGTTCACTAATTTTTCAGATTCAAATTCTACCGCTATTAATTCACATTCTGTGTTACTATATTTCTCACAGATTTTTCCTTGATTGGCATCTCTCCCATATATCGGTTCCCCCTTGATTTCTATTTTTCTATCTGATCTATAAGTTTGAAACCCTTTATCTGGTCATCATTACCAGTCTCTTGGGAATACCAGGTTTCACTTATATTCAATATTTCTATTTTTCATTTTGGGTTAGTTCTTCTAAGAACTCTATCTTTCTTTTGAGTTACTCGAAACTAGACCCTGCTGCGTTCATCACTATGATGGTTTGCATATTATCTCCATTATCTAATATGGGTAATAATAAGGATTTTCCCATGTCTCTTTCCTGTTCTGATATGTTGATCTTTTTCATTTCCAGAAATTCGTACATTAAAAATCCAACTTTTCCATTATATTTGTTCTTCCAGCTTCATATTTATTCACTTTGTGCTTAAACCTGCACTTATCTCCATATCTGCACCATCCCCTTGCATCATAGATACATTGCTTGTTCCTTGTGCTATATCTAGGTGCTGATGGCTCATATCGTGGTGCTGACTTTTCATAATGTGTTGTTGGCTTGCTTTTTGCCTTCATCACATGATCTTTGTTCTTTTCTTTATTTGTTTCATTTTTACCTTGGTTTTTATATGTATTTGATTTTGATTTTGATCTTTCATGGCTACAGGATGCATGTACCTACATTTCTTATTAAACCTACATCCATTTCCTTCTTTCCAGTTTCTACATATTTTTGGATGTAGATCTCTGCATTCCTCTTCATAGCCATCTAGATATGCACATTTGCCATAGATCTCATAATTGTGACATATCTTGGGATGTTTGTAATAACATCTTTCACCAAACCTGCAATTCCCCTCTTTTCAAAAGGGTGCATACTGTGTCTTTCTTTTCTTTTCTTTTTTTCTTGTTCATTCCCCTCAGTATGGGAGATCCGGTACAACCTCTTTGGGATTTTATTTTGATTTATCAGGTCATAATTTATTTCTTCATATGTATGTTGCTGTATTGCCTCATATGTAGAATCTATGAGTTTCTCTGCATCCATACTATTATCCTCTTCTTTGTTTTCATTAATCTTTTCTCTCTTCAGTCTTATTTTCTTCTTTTCTATTTTCTTCTTCTTCCTCTTCTTCATCTTCTTCATCTTCTTCATCCTCCACAATCTGTACATTAAGTCTTGATTTAATGACCTTGTCTATCCATACTAGACATGTTGAGCAAAATATTTTTGTGTCCTTATTTCTATTTTGCTCAACTTCAGCGCATGAAGGGTGTGTCGGTACGTGGCAAGCATAGCATTTCCTAATCAGGTTTTGTGGATTTACAATGCTATACCACACTCTACATAGTTTACATGCTTTAGGCATCCGTTTGCCTATTGCATCAATCAATATATTCACTAATTGCACCGTACTTATTTTCTTTGATGGAATGTGTTGATTTTTGTATATTTTCTTTATAAGTCTTTTGATAACTTGAACTTTCATTGGTATCCCTTCTATTATTTTCATTATATTTTCTACAGATTTACTCCAGTTTGAAGGATCGTATCCTTTCAATATGTTTGTGAATGCTTCCACATCCTTTTGGTCGATGTTGCAATTCATCTCCACGATCAGCAAACCAAGTTCCTTCCTGCCAATTCATCATATTGAATGTCTCCAATGCAAGCTAGGTTTCTCCACCTTTTGCCACTGTTGGCTGATTCTCCATGATTTTCAGCTTTTTATTAATTCACTCGTAAACAACTTATTAGACGGTTTATCACTCTAATCTGATGTTAAGCTAATCACCGATAGTTCACGAACACGTATTATCGGGTAGATTATCCAGACCATGAACGATTACGTCTCACCGAGAGAATGTCAAATCACAGAGAGAGAGAGAGAGAGAGAGAGAGAGAGAGAGAGAGAGAGAGAGAGAGAGAGAGAGAGAGAGATTCTAATTGCATCACTTAATGAAAACAAGGCAAAACTTCTAGGAAGCATAATACTGATATTCTGATTTTTTCCGTGGTCACCCACTAATAGAATTAATATATATATATATATATATATATATATATATATATATATATATATATATATATATATATATATATATATATATATATTATATATATATATAAAATGTCATGCTACAATGCCATAGAAAAAGTGAATGTGCTCTGCCAATTATAATGCTCATTTCCACCAGTCACAGCAAGTAAAAACACTAAAGCTTCTTCAAACAGCTTCTGCAGGAAGTTGTGGTGTCCATATGAATATTAAAACCCAGGGTGTGATGGGACGGGTGTCAGGGGTTCAACAGTGAGGGACATTCCTGTGTGGAGGGAGTGAGTACTGGATTAGTCTGCTGTAACCCGATGAATGGGATCAAATTCAGGATGGTCGGAAAGAGGATGAAGTTCGCCATGATGGCAACAACAATACAACAACAACAACAGCAGAGACTACAACAACAGCCAACAAAGCTGGGACGGTGTACCTTACAGCAGTTGTGAGCGCACGTCCTTTTATTGTTGCAAGTGTGTAGACAGGCGCGTCTACCTCCTTCGAGGGTTGTCCTTTTGGTTGTACCTGTGAAGTAAAGGCCAGAAATATGTATAAAAAAATAGTCAATGTAAAGCTTATTATGTTATTTAAACTAATACAATGACAATGGTTTTCATTACTAATAGTCTATTTTATGTCGTAGAAGTCTCAGTAAATAGGTACATGTGTCAGATACCAGTAGCCTTTAGCACCCTCTCTCTCTCGCTCTCTCTCTCTCTCTCTGTCTCTCTCTAAAGAGATCAACTGGACCTGCCTTTTTTTTAAAGAGACTTTAGCTAAGTTGTATCCCAAAAAGCCACTCACGAAAAGGGGTCAAAATTAGATTGCTGTCATGGAGCAATGAACAAAACGTGCGGAGTTTTTCTACATTGGGTTTTTTCCTAACGAGTTTTAAGAGGCATCGTTTGTTTTCTGTATGAGAGAGAGAGAGAGAGAGAGAGAGAGAGAGAGAGAGAGAGAGAGAGAGAGAGAGAGAGAGAGAGAGAGAGAGAGTCATTACTAAAGCATTAAAAGTTAAAAGCCACGTCGAAGCATTACCAATTTATGGTAAAATTTTGATCGAAAATTTAAATTTCCTAATTGTTTTACCTCAATCTTGATCCTATGACATAGAATGCCCAGCATCTGGCAACCATTCACTCATCTTCATACGGCAACCATTCACTATCTTTATATATCTTTCGTTTACCATGTAATACCAATAATTAAATGCTTCTAGTAACCTACAGAACAGTTAAAAAACGTTTACGAAGTAATTCTCATTTAATAATCTTTGCTGAGTTCAAGAAATATCAACGACGCACAATTCCCAAGAGGTTATTTTCTACTACTTTCTCCTTCAGCCATTCAGTGAAGGCTGAACATAAAAATGAAATATATAAAGAGTCAAATAACTCGTGGTGCAACAATTACTCTTACCACAAGCGATGCCTTATGACCGCAAATTGTTTTCTTGATATGTCTACTGCAACTACAGATAAAATGGAAAACATCAATAAGGAAATTTAAAGCAATATCAATAATGATATCATATAACAAGGAAGTAGCTAGAAATATCTCAGCAAAATTTTTGCACGCTTTCTTTAAATATTTACGTTTACAAGAAGCAACCCGGATGAGAATATCTCAGACAATATTTAAGATTCCTTCACAACGCACCATTACGAGTTCGGACGATTATGTATATATACATATACATACACATATATATTATATATATACAAATATATATACATACATATATATATTATATATATAAATTGTGTATATATATGTATATATATATATATATATATATATATATATATATATATATATATATATATATATATATATATATATATATATATATATATATATATAACACTGTTACATGTGAATTGTATACGCAGATGTACCGCAAGGAAGAGATGGAACAAGTGGGGGGCAAATCCTGACTCGTTTCGTCCTGAGTTATCTTAAGACATTTTCAAGAGGACTGATGCAATGGTAGAGATCTGCATTATGTATAAACGCATATACTGATGGCTCACTCCTTTGTTATTGTGCTCCGACAAACTACCTTCCTTAAAATACGTACGTTTCGGATTTTCTTTAAAAATAAATGGATAAAAATTATACGTTACTCGACTGATATATTGTTATAAGAGTTTTTTTTTTTTTATAAAGCTGCACTTAATCACAGAGTTTTCCAAAATATCTTTAGGCTTCAACAGCCTTAGGAATCATTATATTTTTTAAATAGAAGAAGAACAGAATATAGAATTTAGGTCAAAGGCCAAGCGCTGAGACCTATGAGGTCATTCAGCGCTGAAACGGAAGCTGACAGTAAAAAGGTCTGAAAGGTGTAACAGGAGGTAAACCTCGCAGTTGCTCTATGAATCAATTGTTAGGAGAGGGTGGACAGTAAGATGGAAGAAAAAGATTATAAACGGAGGTACAGTAAAAGGAATGAAAGGGGTTGCAGCTAGGGGCCGAAGGGACGCTGCAAAGAGCCTTAAACAATGCCTACAATGAACCGCATGGAGTGCACTGATGGCGTCTCTCCCTAAGGAGGGTATTCTTTCTTGACCATAGGAGGCTAACATGAAGAATGCAGTTGTCGTTGGCCTCCATGACAAAAAGGTCCATTTTCGTCATTTAAGGCACATTTCCGCCCTCAAAGGGTTCACAACCTAAGCGTTCCTTTCCCTTGGGACATGGTGTATTAGGGTCCCAAGACTCTGGCACTCTGAATACTAACAAAACTATTTAAGGATTTTAAATATAAAAATCCTGGTCCGGAAAAGAATGTAACATGCAATTAAACAAATGCAGTTTTAGTCAAACCCTATGCCTACTGTGAACGAGAGAGAGAGAGATTAATAACTCTATCCTTTATCCCCTTCGGATTTCACAGATCGAGACTAATCACCGACAGGAAATTTTGGATAACTTGGAGAAATGGAGTTGTTGGATGTGAAATCACTTAGGCGGTAGGACGGGCGAAGAAGAAGGGGGAGAGAATATTGACAAATCTCTCTGCTCCTCACTTTAATCTTGGCCGAAAATGCCACGTCAGAAAGAATAAGAACGCAGTTTCGAGCTGGACGCCCAGTTCAGCATTAAATATACATGAATAACCACGGCTCACAAACAATGATAATAAAGTAACAATAAAGCTAGTCAAATACACTAACAAAATATGAAGTCAATCTAAACCAACTTCCTCACTGTATTTACAACTTAGAGAACTTCACAAATCACAATGAAAATAAAATACAAACACATTCACTGCAGACGGTGCTTTTAAACTCAAGGACCCATTCATCATTGTATTTACATGGAACCATACAAAAACAACCGAGATCCTGGGTATTTAGGAACCCCATATAACCACATGCAGCTCAACCCATGTGAAGTAACATTCTATGAAAAATATCACATATGTCAAAGAGCCCTAACAATCACCGTTATGGAAAGACGGGTGAAGGTCAGAGTGAAATCTGTTATTTTTCTCCCCTCTTCCACTCTCACCCTGGATGCTTTCGGGTCTCCATGTGATCCACTACCTCCAGCACCAGACACAACGTCCACTGCAAGTTTGCATTATGCATGCTTAGATCTGCAGGCTCTTCGGTGATCTTGGCATACTCCTATTATTATTAGATTCGTATTGTCCCACTTCTCTAATTATATGATGCACTCTATTAAGCAAGCTACATAATCTTGCGGTATTTTTCTAATTAAAACTGCGTCATCTGCGTAATCCAAGTTTCTACTAGTTTGCATCATTCTTCTTCTTTCTCTGCATCTTTTCCCACTTCTATGTGGGGGTCGATGTTTGTGACAGCTTTCCTCCACCTGGCTAGGTCAAACACATCGTCCTCTGACAATTGTTTGTCTCTCAGATCTTCTCTAACTACATCATTACCTTCGTCTAAAACCTCCCTTCCATCTCCAAACAATTCTTTTTCGTTACAAAATCTACGACAAGGGCAAACAGCTGCCAGATAATAGCACTGTACTTGGTGCAAAGATAACGATATCTAAAATGTGACCTATTAACTCAATTTTCTTTAGAAGAAAATCTAATTTCTCTCAATTTCAGGTGCGATCTTCCCTATTATTATTATCAATCTTAACACGAACCCTATTCATATGGAACAAGCTCACAGGGCGACGCTGACTTGAAATTCAAGCTTCCAAAGAATACGGTGTTCATCAGGAAGAAGTAACAGAAATGCAGAAAGAAAAGATCACAAATTAATAAATCAAACATAACTGAGAAGTGCACAACAAACAACAATTCTTCCATTCCTAAGTGAACATTAAGATTAGATTATCAAATTCCCCAGGACAAAACCACCGTCACAAGTCTTATTCTTCTGCCGCTTTTCCTCATAACCAGGAAATGAAATGACGTAGTCCCGTTGCAGCGAGCTCGCGATAACAAACATAGACGGACGCACATTCTTCAAGAATACGTCACTGTCCACAATCCCTCCGTAGAAGTTATATAATTCCAAGGACAGTATGATAACTACTGTACCGCACTTTTTGCTGGTCATTCATCCTGCGTACTGCCTAGGCAATGCAGCGTCTTCATTGATATAACCTTCGCTATTGAGCAAGACTTGAGAAAAAAAAAAAATCAGTTAGACCGCAATCTTTGTAGAGCATTCCTCTGCTACTTCTTCCTTATGTCGCATTTTCCAACACTATGAAAAACGACTCTCCATCATGTAATTGGAGTCTTTGCTCTCCTCTTTTCCTTATTGTTTTACGCCTAATTTCATTTTTGGACATAACCATTTTTTTTAAATACTGCTCTTCTCATAACAGTATTTTTTTTTCTTTTATCGCTTAAAGGATTTCTATTCAGCTGACATGTGTCGAACAAACTTGACTTTTTCATGAGTGCGCTTTTGGGGAATAATAATAACAGCAATAGCGTTTTGAACATGCAACAAATTCTTTTCAATATCCTTTACCAATATACACCCAAGAGTTCCAGCAATAATGTCTACTCTTCCTAGTGCGAGTTCACGTAGAACTAATATATACTCACTTAAAATATCATAAATACTTCGGTTAAACTATAATCCTGATGATGACGCGAGTAATAATATACGCGACAGTGACAAACTCCTCATAATTAAGAAGAAGCAGAGAATTATACCCAAAAAATTAATATCAATTTAACATAAAAATTAATTGCATAGCTTACTACTGGCATTCTGTTAATATAAGGAAAACTTGCACAATAATGATAATAAAAATAAACAAAAGCAAACGTATGCTACACAAAGTTGTCTAATGGTACCAGGACGATGCATTTCATACGATTCTCCAGTCTCTCTCTCTCTCTCTCTCTCTCTCTCTCTCTCTCTCTCTCTCTCTCTCTCTCATTGCGTGTCCTACCCAGGAAGTGTGCTGCATGTGCTGGTTTTGCCAATTAAGTAGCAAAAATTTCCGTGCTATGTAAAATGTTATTTTCAATATTCACATGGACATGCAAATTTACAGGCGGAAACATCTAAGCATATTTTCTCTTTCACAATTACAATCTAATTACTACCTCATCTTATTTCATAGAAACAAATATATAAGTTAAAACAGAGAATATCCAATACTGAATTAAGTTTCAACACATTTCCCAGCAGGGGGTACTATTTGCGAGGCACACTGTAGACGGCACAAAGGTTCCAGTTTTTCACCTTTCAGCAGTTTCCGTGTTCTCTTCCTCCCTGGAAGTACTTCTTCAAGTTTACCTGCACCAATTTTCACCTCTCATACATGAACAAATCCTTTGAGCGAGTACCATGTGACAAGAATGACGACTTTATGGTACTGTTAACGATTTAAATAATAATAATAATATTAACATACGAAGGCAAAGAAAATATGAGCAGGAAAACAACAAAACTGATGACCATCAGTAGGACACTATACACAAGAACAAGTGTGGCTCTGATTTCCAACTGAAAAAACAAGAAGAATGCAATGAGCAGAACTGTATCAACATCGCGATAATGACACAAGGGCAGCACCTTCAGCACAATAAAGATGAATGGTTGGGAACAGCTTGGAATGAAAAATACATCACTGTCGACAAAGAGCCTGACAAGTGGAAGGAAAGGGTTACAAACCAAAGGAGAGAGAAATGGGAAAACAAACAAATACATAGCCAATACCAGATGCTGACTCGAGATGCAGCTAGAGATGGAAGATGGCAATGGCTAACTTTTTTTTTTTAATCTTTTATTTAGAAAAATACATTTTACAGTTCACTTTACTACTCAAGCAATGGCTAACTAGGGGAGAGCTCAACAAAGAAACTGGAAGAAACTGATAATAGGTTGATGGCAGCATAAGACCAAACACTACGCACATTATATGTGAAAAATAAAATAGCTTGCCAAATATTAATATCACCTGTGTGCTGCCAATGCAAACAAAACATGGAGGACATCAACCACTTAATAAGTGAATACCCACCATTAGCTCAAAATGAATGGAAGAGAAAGCAGGGCACTGGCAAAGGCCTTGCACTGAAACATCTGCAAGGAAAATAACCTACCATCTACACCAAAAAGTGCTGAAAACGATAAATTCGAGGTAATTTGGGAACTTGATATAAGCACTGACCATGTGATAAATGCTCAAAGACCGGACCTAATCATTTTAAATAAAGCAACAAAGATTAAGCATCCCTGATATATGTAGCCATACCATGGGACGCACGAGTTAGAAACCAAGCCAGGGAAAAGACAGAAAAGTACCAATATCTTAAAAGGGGAAAGAAGAAGACTATGTCAAGCTGAAGTGGAAGTAAAATTTATCATCCTGGGAACACTAGAAGTAGTAATGACAAAGGACCTCAGAAGAAACCTGGAGCGGATTGAATCCGCACTCGGAGATAACACCCTACCAAGACTGTTGGAAAAATGACAGCAGCGCATTTTGCTGTATGTGCATGCATTTATGTAAACACATGCACGCACACACAAACACGCACATATATATATATACGTAATATATATATACATGTATATATATGTATATATATAATCTGATGTATGAAATTAAATTAAGCACTTCATGACAAGCCGAGACTATTAAGATGATAAAATGGGTACATTTACATTCATTATGTTTCTGGTTATTATTTTAATATTTCCAAGAGCGCCACACTAACGAGTAAATACATATCAAAACTATCCACCGTGCTATGAAAAGCAAACCACCAAACCGACACCCGGGGACTAAGCAGCAACATAAACTGGCGTCACAACAACAATGGTCAGCCAGGATGGGAGACACATGGCATACAGGAGGAGGGTAAAAACAGGGGGGAGGGGAGGGCTTTAACCTTCTCCATTTCGGTGTTTATTGGAAACGTCCGAGGAGAGAAGGGAGGGAAGTGAATCAAATGCGAGGTGCATAAAAAGGACCCAACACAGCAGGTTAACGTGTCCTGCGTCTTCTTTTGTGGGATCCTTTTCATGTCTGGAGTCGCCCCCTTTCACGCACATCTAAGATACACAAAAGAACAGCAATGAGGCCCCAAGGTCTGAAGCACTAAATCTCAAGATGATTCCCCCAGCTCTCTCTCTCTCTCTCTCTCTCTCTCTCTCTGCTCTCACTCTCTCTCTCTCTCTCTCTCTCTCTCTCTCTCTCTCTCTCTCTCTCTCTCTGATACACGAAATATTCCCTTCGCCTCATGAATATGCTTAGCTTTAAGTCTCTCTTTTTCTTGCTCTGCCTTTTGTGAGAAATACGAGTCTCATTAAGTTTTGTTTCATCACATTTATTCCTTTCTGACTCCTGTTCACTCACTGTCTGTGTCCTAGCTATGCGGAAAAAATGTGCGTTGTACCAGTTTTTACATTCATTCACTTAAAGCACACTTTTAAAAAATCATATCAACAGCACACAAAAAGAGATAAGCAAACACTGACGGAATAAAATATTCACTAAGGAGCCAGAAGTTTGTTTGTTTCTTTCTCATTCCTCCTTATTTCCCTATATTAACAGTAATCATGTGTGTGATTGATAAACAGTTTTATGGTTTGACATCCTGCTCCGGAACATGTTTACCTTCTGGTTTTCGGCAAGTCTTAAAGAGACGAGACTGACAGGACAATGACCCTCACCCTTACAGCAACCCACTGCAACCGATTAACTATCAGGGGCATTACTTCAGAGCTTGGGTCATCAGAGAAACCCTGGACTTCTCAGGAATGGGGCCTAAACCGTCCCTTTCTAAAGCCTCTCCCCAACCAAATTTTGTTATCATTATTACTTGGTGGCCTTAACTATAAGTTCTGTTCATAAATTATAAGAAATTCTTTTTACCGACACTCAGTCAGGCAAAAGAACACAGCTCTAGGTTCTTCCAGACCACCTGCTACAACCAAAATATCCACTCATCCACTAAGTGTTTAGGAATCTGATAGATGGTCTCATATATGCAACCTCACTTAGTTCACATTTTATGTTTTCTTGTCACGAGTTACACGTCATACCATCCTTAATAATTATTAATAATAATAATAATAATAATATTAATAATAATATTATTATTATTATTATTATTATTATTATTATTATTATTATTCAAAATGCCCATACATTTATATAGAACAGGCCATAAGCACCTTCGACATACTAACTGCAAACTGACTATATATGAAGAAAAAAGCCAGGAATCCTAAGAAATTAATAAATCTAAACAACAACAAATGAATAAACATTCACTAAAATAAACAGCAGTTGAAAAATAAAAATTAGAGCACTGAAGCTCATCGCTTCAAGTAGCACGTTCTCCTTTAATTTAAGAAAGTCAAGTCACATTCGAGACGCGTTGAAAAGTCTCTATTTCTCAGTTAATATATATTCACAGCACGCAAGAGTCAACTGCAATGTTCCAAATGTTTATCTGACGGTTTGAAAAGTGAAGCATCGAGACATTCTTATTCTCGTGATACGATTTTTAACCCTTCATTTGCAAAAATTCTCAGCGACTGTTTAGGCTGGTGATCAGTGTGTGTTGTGAGAACTGTGTAGTTCCAATCCTGTCTTGAAGTTGAAAAATCCCGTGAAAATATTTATTTTACTTCCGTGTGCCTTGCCTTTCGAGATTCAACTCATCAACTCTCTGCTTTCCAGTGACACTATTCGCAAATTTATGTCGTAAACCTGCACTAAAATAATAAGATATACTACTCCACCGTTTCATTCTGCCTTCAATCAACTCTCTCTCTCTCTCTCTCAATCAATTCTCTCTCTCTTTCTCTCTCTCTCTCTGTGATTTCATATTGCAGCTATTTTTCTAAGCTGCCCCAAAAGTAAGAAGACAGTCTCTCACCATTTTTTTTGGGGGGGGTCTGAAATCCTCTCTCTCTCTCTCTTTCTCATGTCACCTCACTGCTATAGTTAATGCTGCTAGAAGAGAGTAATGTAAACACACCATACAACAATAGGTATTATTCTCTTTCGCCCTGCTCTTTCAATAATAAAACCGTCTTGTCAAAAGTGACAAGATAAACTTGAAGATAATCTTTCCAAACACGTCAAGAACCTTATCACGTGACGGCCACGGGAGCTCGGAAAATATTTACATATTCTGCTCTCGGTAGGAAAAACTGTCATAAATTACTTTTTATTAGTTCATATTAGATCATATGAGTAACTGTCATTAATATTACTGATAATTATCCCTGTTACAAAATGTGAAACCTTACTACAAACCAAATGATCACTCAAGATTACATTTCTCTACATATTAGGGAACAGAGGATTTGCAATGTTTAAGCTCATCGGTATTTGTTAAATAGAATAACCTGTCTCAACAAGACTACGTCACAAAAGAGACGAAGTTTCACTTCAAATAAACTATTTGGGCCAGTCTATAATTAACTATATTCTGGCTAAGCTCATACAAAGTTAGAAAGCAAAAACTTATCTCATATGCATCTTGGGACTTGTCTACTCTACTTAAGCTATAACTTCTACCTCTGGGAATATATAAAATATACAATTCAGGCCAATGGCCTAGTGCTGGGACCTGTGAGGTCACTCAGCCCTGAAAGGGAAATTTAGCGTAGAAAGGTTCTCCTTCAACTTTCTTTTGTGTCCATACAATCCTCTGTATTTATTGTCATCGTCATAATGCTCTTACCTTCGGTAAATACTGTCTTATCTATTACCTACTTTACTGAAACAAACCCAGTATAGTTATTTCCCAATTATCTTTCAACTAGGAAGTTCTGAACCCACTTTCTGAAAGTTTTTGCGTCAGAGTTTCCTTTTACAAGGTTAGACGTGAAGGTATTTCCAGGGCCCGCTGTTTCACAGAACTCCTGCCTGGACTTTTTCCAGAGCACACCCAATTAACTTTACATTTTCATACGAACGGTATTAGATGATATCAGAAAAACTGATAGAAGGCTTAAAAATGTAGGGAATTTCATGAATTTCATATGAAGTGACACCGTCCATATAAAACACATGACCCTTCAACTTGAATTGTCTTATTTTAAATCTTATGCTTTTTTAATGGCTGCTTATCAGTAACATCTGTATTAATTAGACTTTCCTCTACATATATTTCTTTTCTCTTCGTTGTCTTCTCTTTTTTCACACCTGAGCATTCAATTCACTGGAAAAGCATTCAATTCACTGGAAAAGCATTCTATTCCCTGGAAAAGCATTCAATTCGCTGGAAAAGCATTCAATTCACTGGAAAAGTATTCTATTCCCTGAAAAAGCATTCTATTCCCTGGAAAAGCATTCAATTCACTGGAAAAGTATTCTATTCCCTGAAAAAGCATTCTATTCCCTGGAAAAGCATTCAATTCACTGGAAAAGCATTCTATTCACTGGAAAAACATTCTATTCACTGGAAAAGCATTCTATTCACCGGAAAAGCATGCTATTCACTGGAAGACTAATTAGCAAGTTAGTGGAGGTTTTGCTCCCATAGGGGCATACAGTAATAACAATTAGTATACAATAATAATTTGATGATTTAAAATTTAACATACACGAATAAATGAAAATCTAGAAATTACAAAGGTTTTAAAATACTACATTCCTCCCGCGTCAGAGAGAGAGAGAGAGAGAGAGAGAAATGTGCTCGTACCCAAAGATAATATGCTTTTGGTTATCAAGAAAAGACAATACATACCTACACAAAATGCACAGAGCAATACTACTGTACTTTGGTTTTATTTCCTCTTACGTAAATTTTTTCTTATTTTTCAATTTTTGTGCTTTAATGCAGACATGTTTTATCATCTTTAACAAGATTCCACCTATTCTATGGAATCTGTTCAATTAGTTTTTTTGTTTATTTCGTGCGAACATGTGCCGTGAGCACATTCTGAATAATAATAAATAATAATAATAATAATAATAATAATAATAATAATAATAATAATAATAATAATAATAATAATAATAATAAAAGGATCACGTCTCCACTTGCTGGCTGGACGAAATAAAAACTGGAAATAAAAAAGAAAACAAACCGTACGTCTTAATCACACACACACACACATACACACACACAAACAAACAAATAAAAAGTAAAAAAATAAAATCAAATAAACCACATGTAAAACATTCTGTTCCCACATAGGCTTCGCCGGAGGAATTTCGTGGAGTGTGAGAAAGGCCGGGGTCGAGCGAGGGCGCCTCACAGAGGGGACATTATCATCCCATCAGTCGTCGTAAGAAATCCTTTTATGGGGCCAACATGCGAATGATGACGAGCCTTGTATGGGATCATAGAGCAATCTGACCCTTTCTGAGGCCGAGGGGAGGGGAGGGAAGGAGGTCTTAGTATTATTATTATTATTATATGGGGCTTTAGTCTCCTCGTTGATGCTGATACTGTTCCGTCTCCGTAATAAACTGCGCTCTCTACCGTATTTCTTTACTCTTTCCCTTACGTATGGAGTAATCTGTTGACCTAAGCCCGCGTCGCTAACTACAAATGATGTAAAATTACTCCTTTTCCTTCAAATATTATTCTTTAATTTTCAGTAGAGAACGAAAAATAAATAATATCAGGAAATAAAAAACAAACATTGGTTAATGGTCTAATATTCACATTCTCATTACCGATAATATTTATCATAAAATGAGACGCCTAAGAGTTACATTTTCGTTCATTCCAGGTTATGCTCAGCACACCTTCCTTCACCTTCATTTTCCTGCTCCCACCAGGCGCTGACCTACTCACTATTTTGAAGAATACATATATGGTAACCATCCAATAAGTCTTTAGAGTAAAAATGTTATGAGTATGTGAGTGAAAAGATATTATACAGGACTTAACCCACCGTACATTGGATAAATGGCTAACATAAATAGAAAACTGCATAAGTCTCTGACTACTAACATTAGCAGTGCCACAGCCTCGAGTACAATGGCACTGCCACTAAATTTTGGATATGTAAAAGCCGTAACTTTTACAGAAGAATAATGACTTGTAGTCATTGGAAAATCAAATGTGATAAGGAAATATTTAAAAAATATTTCATGATACTTCCGAGCCTTTTTTATAGTGACATATTTCATTCGAGTTTTTTAGTTTTCTGTAAAAGAAAAATCATTGTGCCGGATTTGTCTGTCCGTCCGTACTTTTTCTGTCCGCCCTCAGATCTTTAAAACTACTGAGGCTAGAGGGCTGCAAATTGGCATGTTGATCATCCACCCTCCAATCATCAAACATATCAAATTGCAACTCTCTAGCCTCAGCACTTTCTATTTTATTTAAGGTTAAATTTAGCATAATCGTAAGTCTGGCAACGATATATGACAGGCCACCACCGGGCAATGGCTAAAGATTCATAGGCCGCGGCTCATACAGCATTATAACGAGACCACCGAAAGATAGATCTATTTTCGGTAGCCTTGATTATGAGCTGTACAGATAAGTCGATTGTGCCGAAGAAACTTCGACGCATATTTTACTTGTTTTCTTAAGTAACAACCACTTTCTTTAATTCTCTCAAATGAACGAGTTAAAACTGAATGTTTTACCAGCTGTAATCATCTCATGAAACCTAATCTGAATCACGACCGTCAAATTCCTCAGTCAGGCCTCCAGCCATAAAAGCAATAAAAAAAAAGTCAAAGAACGAAAGGCATCTCAATTAAGCTGGTGAACAATACTAGATTAGGAAGTTTTCCTGGTGTCATAATAACTAACTAGACATAATTCAAGGCCTTAAGGTTTATAATGCTCGTTAAGGGAAGGCCTAACTAAAGCTTATTATTGTCCACACTTAAGCCAAGACCACCTAAGATTCGTGAAGTGAGGACACCAGAAAAGGAGGCAACAGAAACTTGACACCAAAGAATGCCAGTATTACTAGCAAAATAAAATTCGTGAGTACTCGATAAGGTGATGAATAAACACGAACATACAATATAGCCCACAAGCTATAAAGGTAAGGTCGTTTTCTTGAAATTCGGGGTATTTCCCGCAGAACTTCAAACAATCTCAGCAGAACTTCACACATTAATCTATAATATTAAGCATGTGGTCGTTAAGGAGATCCCACAAAGACACGAATGTGCAGCTGTTAAATATGGCCATTACTACTGGTCACTTGGTGGAAGATTTGGCGACAAAATACTAAAGAATGCCAGAAACCGTGCTCATGTGACACAGTTATTGATATCACTATTCAGAAGATGAACCCTATTCATATACAAAAAATCAGAGGGGCCAATGACTTGAAATTCAAGCTTCCAAAGAATATGGTGTTCATTCGAAAGATGTAACAGAAGGTAATGAGAAGTCAAGATGTTAAAGGATTCCTAAATGCAACATCTGTAAAATAATTCGCTCTGCTTACTTAAAATTTTCCTTTATAATCTGTATCTGGATAGCTCCAAACGGACCACTTTAGGGGAGTAACTACCCCTCAGATACCAAGAGCAAAGCGAATCCTTGACAGATCAAACTGTTGTTTCATCAACGGCATGCAGCGCTCGACACCTGGTATACCTACGTGCACAACTGCAGACTCGCCCATTCTTTTACATTCTTTTTATTAGCCTGAAAATTTGCATGGTATCCCGTGGCACCTGGGGAATTCTTACTCAGGCTAATAATCACTTAACAGGACTCATCAGACGTGCATAAGTTCAGATCAGAACTTTCTCTCTTGAGGGTAAGGGTAATATCCTTTTTTCCAACTGAGTTTTACATCAGTTACTAACTTCTGAGTATTAATAATAATAATAATAATAATAATAATAATAATAATAATAATAATAATAATAATAATAATAATAATAATAATAATATCCTTTATTTCAGCTCAGGGCCATAAACATAGAATATACAAATACATTACACGCAATCTAGATACATAAGATAACATGATAAAAATAATAATCGGCAGTATCCACACAGTTGCTGAAGAAGCAGAAAAAATAGAATTCATGATAATGATAATGACAGTAATCACATGGACAATAATACTAAAAAAAAAAAAAAAAAAATCTCGTTACGAGCATTATTTTTTCCCGAGAAACACGACCTTACCTTGCCTAAAAATGATTCAATTCTAAATCTGGAAAAGGCTTGAATGCCAACGTTTTTCTGAATGGACATTTTTCCTTAAACCTAGAGGGAAATGCTGCAACAAATCAAAAGAACAGAAACCTGCCACGCATCCATCAATCTGGCTAGATGAGATCCAATTCAAATTCGTTACCATCCGAAACTAATACTGGTTGTTCAAGGTCAAATACAAATCCCTAGCTTAAATCCCAGCAACTTCAGTCTTCAGAAATGTTTCTTTCCAAATTAGAACTGCGCTGCCTACCAACTTTTTTTTTCTCAACTAACAATCGTGAGCGACAAATACATGGAAGAACATTTGGTAACAGAACTACATAAACTAAGTTGTGCACTGTTCATTCAAACCTGTGATTAATCTGTTTTGAGTCATTTTCAAATTTCAGCTCAAGCCCCTCACCGAAGACTCGTTTCTGGTCAGAATACAGAGATCGCTCGCTCATAAGTTCAGCGCATGAGTTGAATTGAACTGAATATAGAATTCACGTCAAAGGCCAAGCACTGGGACTTAGGAGGTCATTCAACGCTTAAAGGGAAATTGACAGTAAAAGGTTTGAAAGGTGTAACAGGAGGAAAACCTCGAAGTTGCACTATGAATGAATTGTTAGGAGAGGGTGGAAAGTAAGATGGAAGAAAGAGAATATGAAAGGAGGTACAATAAACGGAATGAAAGAGGTTGCTGCTCGGGCCCGTAGGGACGCTGTAAAGAACTCTAAGTAATGCCTACAGTGCACCGCATGAGGTACACTGACGGCACTACCCCCTTACGGGTATTCAGCGCATGAGATCCTTTGCTATTAACAAAATGTACAATCAAACTATAACGAAGGCAATATTAAGCACGTTTCACAATAACGGTTATGTACTTATGCGATTTGCCTGATAGCTATTTTAAGAGAGGGACCTTTATACCAGGCTTAGTATTTATTGTTATTATTATTATTATTATTTTTCGGTAACCACGTTATTGTAAAATTAGTATCTGATAAAAACAAACCCATCGCCCAGTACGGTAGTACTTTCCAAACTTTCTACTTTAACTAGACGCTTCGCAGTTTGGTATTTTCTATCCGAATTTATTTCCACACCAAATAACAGCTAACAGATATGCTTAATATTAAAAAAATATAATAAAAATTAGGATATGTAACCAACAACCGAATACATACATAAATTACCTGATTTTTGGAATCTGTAAACAAAGTAAGATTATCATCTATTTCGCGATTCAAAGGAGAGAGAGAGAGAAGAGAGAGAGAGAGAGAGAGAGAGAGAGAGAGAGAGAGAGAGAGAGAGAGAATATATTAATCAGTTATTGGAGGAAAAGTTGCCCATGAGACAGTTACAGGCACACACACGGATAGAGGTGCCACAGAGATACTTTTAAAAAATGCACCATTGTGTTGATAACTTTATCTAATCTATTTTTGAACTGGTCGATAACGGTATTATTCTCAACCCCACCTTGAGAGAGAGAGAGAGAGAGAGAGAGAGAGAGAGAGAGAGAGAGAGAGAGAGAGAGAGGTGTCCCTGAGATACTTTGAAAAATATACACGACTGCGTTGATGGCTTAATCAATTTTTGAACTGGGTGGTAATGGTACTATTTGAGAGAGAGAGAGAGAGAGAGAGAGAGAGAGAGAGAGAGAGAGAGAGAGAGAGAGAGAGAGAGAGAGAGAGAGAGAGAGAGGTGTCCCTGAGATACTTTGAAAAATATACATGACTGCGTTGATGGCTTAATCAATTTTTGAACTGGGTGGTAATGGTACTATTTGAGAGAGAGAGAGAGAGAGAGAGAGAGAGAGAGAGAGAGAGAGAGAGAGAGAGAGAGCTAATTATTTGAATACTAGAGAAAAATAACCCGAAAGAGAGAATTAACTGGAGTTATTGGGTTTGAGATACCTTAGTAAGTACACGATCGTGTCGACTTGATCTATTGAGAGAGAGAGAGAGAGAGAGAGAGAGAGAGAGAGAGAGAGAGAGAGAGAGAGAGAGAGAGAGAGAGAGAGAGAGAGCTAATTACTTAAATACTTAAATGCTGGAGAACAAACAATCCGAATGAGAGAATTAACTGGAGTTATTGAGCTAGAGGTGCCTCGCAGATACCTTGATAAATACATGATTGTGTTGATAACTTGTTCTATTTCACGAGAGAGAGAGAGAGAGAGAAAGAGAGAGAGAGAGAGAGAGAGAGAGAGAGAGAGGTACTGAAGTCACGTATCCATTAACCTTACCGGTGCCTCCTGAGGAACGCTTAGCGTTGGAGAAGGGCGTTCCCGAGGGCAAGGCCCCTGCTGACGATACTGATGACGACAATGACATTGACGCTGAAGCAGGTGGCTTTATGAGGTACCTGGGAGTGTAGCTACTCTGCACGTCTAAACCAGCTGAAAAAACAAACACGATGAAAAAATCACACAAGCTTTTATTGATCCCACCTTAGATTTTATTTAAGTTTTTCTTCTGACTTCCCTTTTTTATTTATTTATTTTTACAAACACGAAAAAAACCAGGCAAGTTTTTATAAGAGCCACCTTTTATTTTATTTACGTTTTTCTTCCACACGCTTCCTTTTTTTATCTTTTTTTTTTTTTGAAGTAACAGGACAGCTGCGAAGGTCAGCTGTCTTCAAGGTAAAGGATTAAGAGGGTATCGTTTTAGGCTCAACATTTTATGGTGAGGAAAACTTCATGGCACAGTAACAGTATCAGTACATGAAATGTGTACATGAAATGCTCACGTACAAATGTGTGTATCTGTCCATCTATCTAGATATATATATATATATATATATATATATATATATATATATATATATATATATATATATATATATATATATATGTATATATATATATATATATGTATATATAATATATGTATATATATATATATAATATATATTATAATGAATCATAAATTATTGTGATAAGTGCTTTCAGGTTGCCAGCAGTGAAACACTTGACTTACACCCATTACACACACACACACACACATATATGCAGTATATAAATGTACGTGTGTATATATATATATATATATATATATATATATATATATATATATATATATATATATATATATATATATATATATAAACCATTATACGAAATACACTTAAGCTGAGAGCAAAACTTGAAAAGGGTAGTCAAGTAAAATTTAAAGATACCGGAGACAGAATAACGGCTGTATTAGTGTTCTTTTTTTTATTTCATCGAAATTCACTTTCATATATTCACTACACAAGTTCCGGTAACGGAACGACTTGAGTGAACACTTCACGATGTGGTAATAAGACATATTTTCTTTAATATTATATTAGTCAATACGGCACCATATATATACAGTATATGTATATATATATATATATATATATATATATATATATATATATATATATATATATATATATATATATATATATATATATATATATATATATATAGGTGCAGTATTTGACTAATATAATAGTAATGAAAATGTGTCTTATTACCACATCGTGAAGTGTTCACTCAAGTCGTTGCCTTACAGGAACTTGTGTAGTGAAAATATATATATATATATATATATATATATATATATATATATATATAAATATATATTGTATAAAATCATTTCAATATCCTTGTGACTTAACTAAAACTCACTGCATTATTATTATTATCACTAGTGTTATTATTGATGTAGATGTAAAAAAATTTATATCCAGCCAATCTGAACCGAACAGATTGTCCTCATATAATGCGACGGTATATCAAACTTACCAAACTCAATCACATATCCTAATGCAGTGCAAACTAAAAACCCTAAATAGCTTTGATTGTGTTTTTAATGCTGAATTCTGTCATACAAAATTCTTCTTTCCAACGCTTTACGAGTCCTTGTGTGTTTTCTGTTAAAACCTCTATATAGGTCTTCGATGACAAGGAATGAGCACCACATGTTTCTTTTTATGAACTGCGCTATATGCTAATGGCTTCAGCACGTCTCTGCGGGTCCGTCTTTAAACAATCACTGTTATCCAGATGTACATATACTTTTTCTTACGGCAGACTGAGAAGGGGAGAAAAAACCTGGAACTAGTCAGTTTAATCATGGTGTCTATGTGATCTAGTCTCTCTTTTAGTTTTCTGAAAAAGATAACTATTGTGCCGGCTTTGTCTGTCCGTCCGTCCGCACTTTTTTCTGTCTGCCCTCAGATCTTAAAAAGCTACTGAGGCTAGAGGGCTGCAAATTGGTATGTTGATCATCCACCCTCCAATCATCAAGCACGCTAAATTGCAGCCCTCTAGCCTCAGTAGTTTTTATTTTATTTAAGGTTAGAGTTAACCATAATCGTGCTTCTGGCAACGATATAGGATAGGCCACCACCGTGCCGTGGTTAAGTTTCATGGGGTCCGGGTCATACAGCATTATACCGAGACCACGGAAAGATAGATCTATTTTCGATGGCCTTGATTATACGCTGTAGTGGCTGTACAGAAAACTCAATTAGATACGCCAAAATGTGTATCCAAAGGGGAAGACCTTCATTTAAAGCAAAGAAGAGGTTTGTGGAATAAACATCTAAAACAGATTTGTGTGAAACTAGAGGAAACAAACAACAATGAGCTCAGTCAAGTCATATTTTACAATCATATCTGTCTGCATCTTTTGCTTATTATTATAATTCTTCCCTTTCTTTTTATTTTCATTGTTTTTACATCTGCAGTTTGTTTAAGAATATAAAGCTATAATATTTTCTCCCTAATCTCATCCACTTTTGATACTCGAAATCTATGAGGTACTTCCACTCTTTCACCTACTTTTGAATTCAAATCACCCAGCACAACCAGGGTAACAGTCACTGAGATACTTGAATATTCTTTATTTTGCCTCTTCTCCATCTTTCATTAAACATTACGTCTTACTTAATCCCAAAACCCCAAGGAAAAACATAATGTTTCTCCTTCACACGTTCCCAAGTCGAACATACACTACAAAGCTAACCTTGACCTGATATTGAGTATCAGCCCACCAGATATAATGACTCTATGTCCTTTTCAGTGGATTAACCCCGGTCTCAAAACATATCCAGTTTCGTAGATTGTTTTCCCTACTAAGGGTAACCCCACTCACCAAAATCCAGAGTCAACAACGCTCATCCCAGTCTTTACATAAATGTGCATGTCCAACATATACGTGCGTACATGCACATAGATATATGTACATATACACACACACACACACACACACACACACACACACATATATATATATATATATATATATATATATATATATATATACATACATATATACATTTATATTTATGTATATATATATATATATATATTAATATATATATATATACACATACATATATATATATGTATATATATATATATATATATATATATATATATATATATATATATATATATATATATATATGCATATATATATGTGTATTCAGTATATATAAAATGTATGAATGTACATGCAAGCGTGCATGTGTGTACATACATATTCATGTACAGACAGAGAAGAGGATTATTTACTCCTTGGATGTATGAAACTCAATATGTTTTGAAAACGTCACAAGGTGATTATATATCTCGTGGGCAGAAATATAATGCAGGTCAAGGTTAGCTTTGTGGTGTATGTACAGTCTGGGAACACGTGACGGAGAGAAGTTAAACTTTTTCTTGGGTTGTCGGGATTAAGTAAGAACACGTTTTAAACGAAGAAAAGAACGAAAACAAAATCAAAGAAATGCTGAAGTTCCTCAATAACTCCTACCCTGGTTGTGCTGGGTGATTTGAATTCAAAAGCAGGTGAAAGAAAAAGGTGCTTCATAGGATTCGGGTTAGAAAGGTTCATGAAAACTGGGAGTAGGCTATATTTTATGGCTTCATTCTTACACAGATAATAATGACCCTATAAATACTTTCCAATATAAATATGAATATATACATATATACATATACATATATATATATATATATATATATATATATATATATATATATATATATATATATATATATATATATATATATATATATATATATATATATATTATATATATATATATATATGTTAGTTTTTTCTTAGCAATTTCTTAAACAAAACCAATAAAATTACACAAGGTCTTGGCTTTACAAAATGTCTGCGCGTTGACGTAACAAAAGCGGAATTCGACGAAGAAAAGGTATTAAATTAAATAAACATTTCACAAAACTATAAAAAAATGAATTAAGGGTATATGCCTTTTTATTAACATTCCTCTATGGCCTTGACCCCACAGCATACGAATTTCCCACGGGTTAGCATTTTAATCTTGCGGTACTCTAAGGTGAATTTTTTAATCTAGACGCAATACCATCAGGGGTCTTAAAATAACAATGGGCTTCAGACGAATCTAGGCTTTGCTTTTAATACCTGCAATATGTTTCTGGTACTCTTGGTCGCATTGCAGCTTGAGGGGAACATTCAAGACTGCTTTTCCTTTTCCCTGCAAATTCCTTCTTTTATTTTTGATTTCCTTAGATTTATTCCAGTAGCTAATAGCGTTTTAAATATATTTTTTTTATTAATTATATTAAGTAATAACTTGTTCCCAAGGACTCTTGGTCGCATTTTAGCTTGAGATGGGGACATTCAAAAATATTTTCTCTTTTCTTTGCATATTCCCTTTTTAGTTTTCTGTAACAGGAAACTATTGAGATGGCTACTTGTCTGTCCGCCCTCATATCTTAAAAACTACTGAGGCTAGAGGGCTGCAAATTGGTATACTGATAATTCTCCCTCCTATCATCAAACATATCAAATTGCAGCCCTCTAGCCTTATTAGTTTTTATTTTATTTAAGGTTAAGTTTAGCCATGGATCGTGCGTCTGGCAGTGCTTTCCGGGCATCGCCGACGCACCTTCACTTGACCGCATCTGGGGAGCAACTGAGCGCTGCCGAGAGTTTCATACAGCATTATATCCCGTACAGAAAACTCGATTGCGCTAAAGAAACTTCGGCGTATTTTTTACTTGTTTTATTTTGGATTTATTTCGATTTATTCCAGCAGTTAATTAAGTTTTTTAATGTTCACTGTTACTAATTATGTAATTAATTATTAAATCTTCATCTCTCCTTGCTACAGTATTACTGTTTACCTTGCTCTAAAAGAGTTTACGTTCTTTATGTATAATAATAATAATAATAATAATAATAATAATAATAATAATAATAATAATAATAATAATAACTCTGCTGGCCGAAGGAGCAAAAGGTCTTTTCAGCAATTTTTAAACCCAATCATCGCTATTCTCTGGACGATTCTACAATCAACTCTACAATCACAGCAAAAAGAATATACTTCGTGAATCACAATGGAAAGAAAAGTCTCACACCAGCCACCTCTATAACACTTTCCAGAATCACAGCAACGAAAAAAGTATTTCCAGAATCACAAAAATGAATTGAATTGAATGTAGAATTTATGCCAAAGGCCAAGCACTGGGACTTATGAAGTCATTCAGCGCTGAAACGGAAATTGACAGTAAAAGGTTTGAAAGGTGTAACAGGAAGAAAACCTCCCAGTTGCACTCTGGATCAATTGTTAGGAGATTGTGGAAAGTAAGATGGAAGAAAGAGAATATGAAAGGAGCTACAGTAAAAGGAACGAATGGGGTTGCAGCTAAGGGCCGAAGGCACGCTGCAAAGAACCTTAAGTAATGCCTACAACTGAGGGCACTGCCACCATACGGGAAATGAAAACCCGTTGGGAATAGATTAAAATAAAAAAAATAAAAAATTACGAATCACAGCAAAAGAAAAACATGTTGAAAATCCCACAATATCTCCAATATTAGAATAAGCATCATTAAACCTGCCTTGCATTTTTTTCTTTTTTCCCTAAGGCACAAATTTCAAGGTTACCTTTGCCCAGTTAATTAGGGAATTCCAGAGAAAACACACGGCGTTCATTTCTTCAAATGTTATCAGTGACACACTACATACAACTGAGTGGTGCTTGTAGGCTAAAGGGTAAGAAAACAGTCTGAGTGTTGAATTTCGTTTATAACACAGCCTTGGTCATCTGGCTCTTCTCAGCCATCACTGTGACCCTCAGCCATCATTGTGACCTACGGCCGTTCCATCCATATTCCTGAGGCCTGTAGCAAGATTCAATTAACGAAACGTATGTCAGAGAGACAGTTATGATCGATAAAGAATGAAATGGGACACCAAAGAACTCTTATGCCATATGCTTCCTGTCTATGAATTTAAGATAGTCTACTCAAAACAGCTGAATCTTAATTATACGTTTTTTAAGATAGTCTAGTCAAAACAGCTGAATCTTAATTATACGTTTTTTAAGATAGTCTAGTCAAAACAGCTGTATCTTAATTATACGTTTTTAATTAAAATGACCACAAATTGTCATCACAATAAAGAATGCCAAAAAACGTAGCCACTAAAAGAGAGAGAGAGAGAGAGAGAGAGAGAGAGAGAGAGAGAGAGAGAGAGAGAGAGAGAGAGAGAGAGAAAGCTAACCCAACTAAGTATCGGTCCCAAGCCCGGATAAATAGGGAGGGTTGGAGTGAGGAAGGGCATCCATTCGTAAAACATCTGTCAAAATAAATTAAGAAATGAGACGTTCGAGACATAAACAGATGGATGGGGCTCATTAAAAACAGCGACCCGTAAAGATTACGCAGAAAAGAAGAACGATGAATGCCCAAATTTTATATTTACGTGCAACCTGATATCATTTGGGGCTCATTTTTCAGAGAGAGAGAGAGAGAGAGAGAGAGAGAGAGAGAGAGAGAGAGAGAGAGAGAGACTTCAAACACTGAGATCCTCAGAGCTAAGCCTATGATTTAGATTCTGAGTTGACGAAATCATCACCGCTTCTATTCTTTTATTATTTTCCATTTTCTGAGTGACTAATATCTAGTAAGTATTATAGGCAGCTACGTCTATTTTATGATGAAACAGAATATAGTTTTACAGTTCTGGAAGGACAGATGCACCACATAACATCCCCAGACACGCTATACACATAAACAAACTAAATAAATAAAGTAAACAAATGCTCGACTGACAGAGTAAATGGCAAGCCTAGCTTATTCCGCAAAAGGACCTACTACTACTGCCCTTAATTAAATCCAGTCCCACACACACACACACACACATACAAACAGGAACTCAAATTCCAAGAGGTTTCATTTTGCTGCCATAAAAAGTTAAAATATCTACGCATGTAAAATGTCACCGAGTTCTGTACACATAAGATCTCATAAAAGGATATTTGCTTAGGCCTCGGTTGCTTCGGATGCCACTGCTTCTTTTTTGCACCACTACAACCCCTCCTATCACTTACTGCTACTGGTAGCATTAACTGCCCCCTAGTAGCAGTATATGTCCTACTAGTAGCAGCTACTGCTACTAGTAGGGTATATACTACTACTAGTGGGGGCAGTTAATGCTACTAGTAGAACAGGTACTGCTACTAGTAGGGCAGATGCTGCTACTAGTGAGACAGTTACCGCTACTAGTAGGACAGCTGCTTTTTCTATTGACTATAACGACCCCTTTACTACTTTTACTATTGTTATGTAGATTAATCAGACAACAAAATCAAAATTCTTAAGTCCGAGCGACAGCCACTTCTAGAATAGCTACTAGGGGTTCGGCCAACCTAAAATGAGACCAATGATTAACACATTTCTTTTTTAATACACATCTAGTAGCTGAAAAAGTACGCCCTAGGTAGCCTACAGAGCTTCAGAAAACCGAATAACATACAATCACAGAGTCTTACCCTTGTTCCTGATGACTGCTTATTAAACATAAGCAAGACCAAATAAAGAAATTTTTCAAAATAGTTGACATTCAACCAATTCTTTTTTCTTATTTTAATATTAGGCTATTTACGGGAGGCGTTTCATTGTCTTTGGATGTACATGCAAAAACCACAATTCATTTAAAAATTCTAAAATTAATTTACGAAGTTCAAGAATCAACTCAGGAAGAAAGAAATTAATATTTAATGAGATTAATCTTAAGAGCAATGAGAAAAATCAATGCTCAAACAATAAAAAGTCAGTCATTTGCAAAATAATGCAATTCTATTACTAATCCCATTGTAAGTTCGGAAATCCAAGCTCAGATACACATTTACAAATCTAAAGTAAAAAAATACAAAAAAAAAAAAAATATCAAGGAGAACAGCTCTCAAGTGGTGGATGTATACCATTGCAAACTAACACTCTCCAGCAAATAATGTCTTACTTGTCATTACAGAACACGTAAAACCCACATATTTTTTTCAGTTTTTTTTATAACAAATAAGCCTATTCGGCAGAACACTGCCTAAAAAATCAATAGCATTTTACATTTGTTATGTATGAACGATTATTTATAATGATAACACATATATGTGCTGTTCAATGTAACAGGAAGGGTATGACAGTGGGGCAGTAATAATGGCAACTATTATAATCTTTACGTTTCTGTGGAACAAATATAAAGAGCATGAACTTCCTAGGCAAGTCACGGCTGAATAGAATCTCCATATTTGAAATAAGGAAAGAACGGAGAATAAAAAAACACTTGAATAAACAGACATCATATAACAACTACATAAAAATAAATGTAACGAAATGAAAATAGAAAAATAAATAAACAAATGAACGGAAAATGCGCAAAGCAAAGCAAACCCAAGAAGACCACGGCACATACCAAGGGCTGAGATCGCATTAACATAACTGTACACCAGCAAGCAAAGCGGATATCCAAAACAGCATAAAAAAGACGAGTTGCTAACATAACTGCCCCACTTTCTCAGTCCCTTTCGTACCCTTTCCTGCAAGGGAAGACTCTTCTCGAAAAGAATAAAAGAGAGCCGTGCACGTACAGTCGCCGTTTCGTGACAGGTGGCCGCAAAGTCACTTGAGCGCGAGTCGAGGGAGCGAGCAGAAGGCGTATCACTCACAACAATCCCTCTTAGTTAAGTCTCATAAAGACTCATTAGGGAGAGGGCGAATGGCGAATGATGATTTAAGCGACTTCAATGAGTTCGAAGGTATATATTACTCAGGGTTAGGAGGACGCCAACGAAGGACGCAGGAAGGCTTTGGGAACAGAAAAGGGACTAGAATAGAATACTGAATTTAGGCCGAAGGCCAAGCGTTGGGATATATGACATCACACAGCGCTGAAGCTGAAAATGACAGTAAAAAGGTTAGAAAGGTGTAACAGGAGGAAAACTTCGCAGCTGCGCTATGAATGAATTGTAAGTGAGGGTGGTAAGCAAGCAGAGAGAAACAGAATATGAACGGAGGTACAGTAATAGAATGAAAGGGGTCGCAGCTTGGGGCCGAAGGGACGCTGCAAAGAAATCCTTAGTAATGCCTACAGTGCACCGCATGAAGCGCACTGACGGCACTAACCCTCTACGGAGAACAGGTGGGGAAGGTACTTCCAAATGAAGTATATCCTTTATTAAATAGGTTTACATATATCCATGTAACTGTCTCATTTGACTGTAAAGCACTTCCTTAGTCTCACCTTCTTGTGGTTTGCCTTTAAACTTCTCAACAAACATTTCAAAGGATAACCGCCAATGAAACTTCTTGATATAATGTCTAAAATTATATTGCAGACCTAAAGATGGTAGTTCTTTCTCTCGTCTGTTCCTACCGGCTAATGAAGAATTAGAGGAATTTATTTCTGGTGATAGAAATTCATTTCTCGTCATAATGTGGTTCGGATCCCACAATAGCGTACAGTGCTTACAGTGAGGCGACAATTCGTTCAGGTTGCCCCAGGTCCCTCAGTGTGAGGCACCTTTGATGTCTTTTAGAGAGTTGCTAACGCATCTTCCGGTATATTTTGCATCTTCCAGTCTTGGATGGTCTGGGATGCATCTTAGATATTTGTCGAGCTTATTCTTAAACACATCTACGCTCACTCCTGTTATGTTCCTCAGATGAGCTGGTAGCGCATTGAATAGACGCTGCATTATCGATGCTGGTGCGTGGTGGATTAATGTCCTGTGTGCTTTCCTTAATTTTCCTGGTATAGTTTTTGGCACTATTAATCTACCTCTGCTTGCTCTTTTTGATAATTTTAGTTCCATGCTGTAGGTCCCTTTGGTTCTTAGCCACGTAAATTAAATCTAATCCTTCGGGCCAGCCCTAGGAGAGCTGTTAATCAGCTCAGTGGTCTGGTTAAACTAAGATATACTTTTTTTTACTCAAGAGCCAATCAGAATAATTGTATATTGCTTTACCTGTTAAAATATAAAATCGCAACTTAATAATAACAAGATGCGTCCAAGTTAAGGATAAGAATTTGCAATAATGAGGCAAACATTACTACACTGGCTATACCCAACAACTACAAGGAATGTCAAAGAAGGGGCAGATTCGGTGAGTTCTCTGGGTTGGCATAAAGCCTCATAAGCTGGGATCTTTTCGTGCCACACATACGATAAGACTTTCTCATCAGGAGCCTTGTACTTGCTTTGTAAAACTTGGGAAAAGAAATTGAAAAAGGTGCTATACCTAGTAATACTGATAGACAAAGCAAATCTGTCTAAAAATCTAATCAACCAACAGTATCTTGTAGGGGTATCTTGTAGAAAGATAGACAAGCGACCAAGCTGTGACAATCAAGGCATAATCTACATCACTCCTTATTGACAGAAATACTACTACTAATAATAATAATAATAATAATAATAATAATAATAATAATAATAATAATAATAATAATAAAAAACCTCTGAGAGCTTTTCTGAGGTGACTGAATTTTCTTAGCTGTTAATAATAAAACTACTTACTCGTTATTTGGCTATTGTGTTCCGACCCGTTGCTTTTGCTTTAATTTTGCAAATGTCAGCATTGTATTCTTTGGATAATTGCTTGTAAAAATAATGGGCTTTAGGTTCGTTCTATCAAAATGTGTGCATAATAATAATAATAATAATAATAATAATAATAATAATAATAATAATAAGAAAGAAGAAGAAGAAGAAGAAGAAGAAGAAGAAGAAGAAGAAGAAGAAGAAGAAGAAGAAGAAGAAAGCAGTGAATTTGGGTAAGAGGTCAGCGTAACAAGGGATTTTGAAACAAAACAAACCAACCAACCTTGACATACTTCAAGCGTTCTTTCGACGCAAGATAAATTAATCTATCAATGATGAGCACCGCCCGTAAAGTCTAAGTCTAATGTGACAAGTTTACCATACAAAAAATGACATCACAACACCCAAGGACACCACAGCTAGGGGCACACGTCACAAAAACTACAAGAAAAAATGAACGAATGTAGGCCACAGTTTAAATGACGCCATATAGCTTTAGGGAATAACGTTAATGGGAGGAGAAAATTAGTCTTGGGATAACTGGATCCGACTGGATAACAGTAGCATTAAGTCTAAGAACTTCATCCATAGCATCTGACTGATGGATGGGCAGGGGTGTGATGATTGACACTAATTAAAACATGAGCAAATAAATATCAAAGAAATAAATAAATAAATAAATGAATAACGCAGGCACACACACATATATATACATATATATTTATATAAATAATGTGAATGTCAACTGTCTTGCTTGATAAGTGATGATTTTTACCGATTTCTTTGTTAAACTTTCACCTGCTTGATATTAATCATCATCTTTCATTCATTTGAAATTTTTGTTATTATATACTCCATATATATCCATACATACTATATACGTATTTATATACTGTATATATATATGTGTGTGTATTTGTACATACATACATACACACACACACACACACACACACACACACATATATATATATATATATATATATATATATATATATATATATATATATATACTGTATATATAGTATGTGTGTGTATTTGTATATATATACACACATATATATGTATATATACATATATATTATATATATATATATATATATACATATAATATATATACATACATAAATGTATTGCGGATATCTACATACACAGTTACAAAACAAATAATAGCTCGAACTGCTTAAATGAGCCATTAAACCCTCCTCACACACAATAACCCACAAAACGTTGCACCAACATCAGTTACAAGCAAATCTTTATTATGAAAAACGACTGTGCAACCTTTAATAGTTGTGACATAAGCATTCCATCAAGCCGATAAGGAGCTCTTCCGGGTCGAGAACACCGAGCCAAGTCTTGATCCCACCGAGACATCATCCTAATGAACGTACGGTGTTTACAGATGTACCTTCGACAGAGTACAACAACAAAGCCAATCAAGTTCAAAGGTTTTAGCTCTACCTTAATAACGTCTTTCCCGTCTGCCTGTGCAGTCGCTTTCAGTACTCAGAGATTGATATCGTCGTCATTCCACAGATTCAGGTGAAAACTAAGGGTCACAAAGCTAAAAGGTTCTACCAGAGGTGACAGGATAAATAAAAGATGAAAGCAAGAGCGAAAAATCAGATTGACTGAGAGACTAACCTAACAAAAATGTAAACTTGGCAGGGTGTATGATACAAATGTAGTGATGGTGTAACTGGTTTGGAATTCTCTCTCTGCTTCTGTTTTACTTACGAAGATGGTCGTTGTTTAGCTCAGACCGAGTGGAAACACGACAAGGAAGGGAAAGAATGGAATGGAATATAGAATTTTGGCCAAAGGACAAGCACTGGGACCTATGAGGTCATTCCGCGCTGAAAGGAACAGTGAGAATAGAAGGGTTTTAAAGGTGTAACAGGCGGAAAACCTCGCAGTTGCACTATGAAATGATTGTTAGGAGGTGGTGGAAAGTAAGATGGAAGAGAATATGAACGGAGGTACAGTAAAAAGAATGATAGGGGTTGCAACTAGGGGCCTAAGGGACGCTGCAAAGAACCTTCAGTAACGCCTACAGTGCACTGCATGAGGTGCACTGACGGCACTACCCCCCTACGGCGGGGGAAGGGAAAGAGACTGGTGTTTTATACCGACGGCAACAGCAACAGGCCGTCAGTAAAATAGAAACAGAGAGAGAATTCCAAACCAGTTACACCATCACTACATTTGTATCATACACCCTGCCAAGTTTACATTTTTGTTGGTTTAGTCTCTCAGTCAATCTGATTTTTTTTACTCTTGCTTTCATCTTTTGTTTATCCCAGTGTCCTCTGGTAGAACCCTTTAACTCTGAGACCTTAAGTTTTCACCCGAATTTGTGGAATGACGACGATATCAGTCTTTTGGAATGACAATTATTATTATTATTATTATTAAAGTAGTTTAACCAGACCACTGAGCTGTTGGACAAAAGACAAATCTTCCTTATAGTTACAAACCGTACGGACGTCGATTTCGCTAGCATATCAAAATAACCTTAATACATTTTAACTGGCAGGTATTGGTACTGAAGAGGCAGTTTATGGATTAAGTACGTATACAATTTTTCCCCGAGTACCTGCAAAATCACACCAAACATATCCAATTTTTATTTTCAATTTTTATTTTCAATTTTCAATCTTGATGAAATAATTATTCTCTACTGAAAAGCGAAGTAATACACACTGATGATTTATTTTCTAAATATTTATATTCGCTTCTGAACAAATACCAAGAACACTTTTCGCAACAAATATAAAAAAGCAGAGAAACTGCTGGTTAAAACATTACTGCCATATAGAAGTATGAATAATTAAAAACATAAATACAGTACCTGTAAAGAGAGAGAGAGAGAGAGAGAGAGAGAGAGAGAGAGAGAGAGAGAGAGAGAGAGAGAGAGAGAGACTCACACTCACCCCACGTTTCAGAGATGAAATTAACAGCTAATTCATCACCCGATGAAGCCCTTGTCACAGTCAACTCTCTTGTCACGCTCCCAGCCACCATCAACGCCATGTCACTGTAAACAATGTAAATGAATAAAGAAACATCAGTGCGATGAAGAATATGAAGTGACTGATTGCTGTGCCATGACAAATGACAGAATTAATTAGGCAGTTTTTTTTTTAAAGTAATTTGTATTTTTCCTAACGTGCAAACCTGCAGGTCTTTACACAGGATCTAGCTACTGCGTAAAGAACGAAGGTTTGCCATTGTGTAGGAACATATAGATGAAATTATATAGATGGATACACACACACACACACACACACACACACACATATATATATATATATATATATATATATATATATATATATATATATATATATATATATATATATATATATATATATATATATATATATATATGTGTTACGCTCATTATTGAAAATTGCCGATTATTGAAAATCGGCCCAGAAATGCCTATTAGTGAGAATGAGCAAGCGATTTGCCGATTATATAAAATGAGCAATTTTTCTTGCCTAGTATTTAAAATCAGCAGGGTTTCAAAACTCGGCAAGACCATTTTGCCGAATATTGATAAATCGACTACTATACCATCTGTAATTAATGACACTATTTTTAACTTTTAATGTTTTATCCTATTCTAATCTCTTTTGTTAATGGCAGTTTGGCCATTTATAAGTAAGTTTTAGTAGCCTAATTCCTTGTTACTATCACCAACAATTGTTATCAACTTGTAAATAGGAGTGAAGGTGTGAAGTGAAACATACGGTACTCATGATAATTCTCTCGACAAATACGTAGATTTGTTACGGAATTCTTTTCATTCTTTACAACAGTTCTTGGCAAATATCGAATAATCCTCATGGCTTCAGCGATAGAAGTAAAAGAAAATTTCGAGGCAAGGTTACGGACCATCGTTGAAGGAAAAGGGAAGAACACAAGACTGTCCTCGCTTGAAAAAGTGAAAGATATTATATCAAGGTTATCAAAGGATCTAGAAAGTGATGCTATCACCACTATTGATTATAACTATCGTTCAAGATATGAGATTCTTAAGGTTGGTGAAACGGAATGTTTGATAAAGAAAAGAACAGATGGGGAAGAACATTATAAATACGTAGCAGCGTTTGAGGAAGTGTATGGTGCAATAGAAAAGGCACATAAAGATGTTGGTCATGGTGGCGAGAAGAAAACTTTATTTGAAGTTAAAAGAAATGGTCTAACATAACTATGGAATATTGTAACCTGTTTATTAACTTTTGTGTAGAGTGTCATTTAAAAAAGAGTCGGAAGCAACCAAAAGGCTTGTCGTGAAACCAATTAGAAGCCACTCATTTTATCGAGGTGCCAAATTGATCTAATAAATTTTCAGTCACTTCCTGACGGGGATTATAAATACATCCTAACTTACGTTAATCATTTTACCAAATTTTGTGTTAAGCCCCCTTAAATCTAAAAGAGCAGAAGAGGTAGCTCAGACACTTCTACCTGTGTTTTTAACATTCGGTGCTCCCGCAGTACTGCAAAGTGACAACGGTAGGGAATTTGTGAATTCTGTGATAGCCGAATTATCAACACTTTGGCCACAATTGCAGCTAGCGACTCAATGGTGTAATCAAGGATAAATTGAAGATATGGATGCGAGAGAATAATTCCAAGAAATGGAGTATTGGCTTAAAATTTGTTCAGTGGCAAGTAAATATCTCGAAGCATGAGACCTTAAATTCTTGCTTTACTAGAGCTGATTTAGATAAAATTGGTGAAAAATTAATTGCTTATGAAGAAAAAAACGGATATTATAATAGAATTAAAAAATAGATGATGGCTGTTATAAAATGAGTGTATTACAGTAAACATTCTTAAACTGTTATTAAACTAGAGAGTCATTATGGTCTACATTAGTTTGCTTAGAGCTTAGAATGGACCTTCCAGCTGTCAAAATTGAATACTGGTTGTTTGAAACACTTAAGTTACAATATTTTCAACATTTGGCAACGTTATCAATATTCAGCAAAAACGTGTTGCCTAATATATAAAATGAGCAACATTTTGCCCATTATTGAAAATTTTCAATATTAGGCAGGGCCCTTGCTGATTATGTAAAATAGGCAATTTTTTGCCGATTTTCAATAATCGGCAATTTTCAATAACGAGCGTAACATATATATAGTGTGTGTATGTTTATGTATATGTATGTGTGTATATATATATATATATAATATATTTGATTTGTACAAGGAAAAGACCCTATAAAAGCCTGTGCGTACTGATATTTATTACTATTATTATTATTATTATTATTATTATTATTATATCATCCGTAAAAACTTGTATTCTTTATGTATTCTTAAGCTGCATAAATATGTTCCATATATTTACAACTTTTATTACGTAAACATATAAAATGTATTTTCATGTATTTTTGATCTACGTAAATATATTCTATATATCTTCTGACTTTCTCTTTATACATAAGGGGTTTTAAGCTGCGTTTGACGTAAATATATTCTTTTTATTCCTTTGACCAGACTTTTTATTCGGATATTCTGCCTTGTGGAAGGTTGCTTTACAGTTAAGGCACTTCTCTCCATTCGTTGAATCAATGCCCATTTTCCTGTCCGTCACCATCATTATCATCATCATCCTCTTGGCCTTGATTCGGGGCATCCGGCGGGGCACCACTTAACTGTCAAGCATAGTTTATAGATTTCTTGAGTGCTTACTCTTACGTGTTTATAAATTCACGGACTCTCTACTCAGCAAGTTGGCCAAGAACTTAAAATATTAAACACCTAAAGAAATTTAAGGAGAAACTAAAGGCACTTTGTAATTTATATATTCATATATATATATATATATATATATATATATATATATATATATATATATATATATATATATATATATGTATGTATGTATATATATATATATATATATATATATATATATACATATGTATGTGTATATACTGTATATATATATAAATATATAAATTACAAAGTGCCTTATATATATATATATATATATATATATATATATATATATATATATATATATATATATATATATATATATATATATATATATATTATAATTACGTGTGAGGGTCTTGGTTGATCATGTATTATTCAATTTACGTAATTATTACGGCCCTGCAAACCAAGATTACACGTAACCTGCCACTTGAAACCAAAGTTAACCTCAAAGACAGTCGTTAATTAGCCAAAGGTCGCCAGTTAAGGGTTATTAACCATAACAAAGAATATTTGAGATGAATTTGATTTTAAAAATAAGCGGTTCTTCCAAACATTGGACGCTAGGCATACAAAGCATCGAGATTTAACCTGATTTTGCTTACCTAAATCCTAGGTATTTTACTGGAATAACAGGGTTGAAGCTAACAATATAATAATGAGGCTTAATCTAGACTTGTAAACACATATACAGTAAGTGGGGATGAAGGAGGAAACAAAGAAATGTGAAATACAGAAAAAAGATAAAAAGAATGGGCGAAGTTTTGAACAAAAGCGACTTTACCTTAGGATGAGCGTTGTGCGCACCAACACCGCCGAGGGGGTCTTAAGTGCTTCTTCACTTCACTAATAGGATAATAGACAAAGAAAGGGAGAAGAGGCCCGTCGGACATGTGGTCTCTCCGAATGCTCCAGTCTCTCTGCCGTTCCCTGACCGGCCTGGGTCAAAACAGGCCTACAGTCATGCCTTAGGCGTCACGCTCTGTTAAAAACATTACGCCACGAGAGACAGGTAAAAGGAAAAAAAGGACCCTAGGACCACCTATTTTTAAGGCTGATATGGAAATTTTCCTATAGGGTGGAAGGCCTAACTTACCTATCCCGTTCTCCAACGGACGTTAAGGTTTGAACTGAAGACGCTTCTAGCGTGGTACAAAGCAATTTCCTGTCTTGATCAGGCTGATACTACTATCCCTAAATGTAGAGAGGGCGAACAGCGTAAATATTTATAAAAAAAATATATATATATATATATATATATATATATATATATATATATATATATATATATATATATATATATATATATATATGTATATATATATATATATATATATATATATATATATATATATATATATATATATATTACAAAGTGCCTTTAGTTCCTCCTTAAATGTCTTTAGGTGTTTAACATTTTAAGTTTTTGCCCATCTTGCTGAATAGTTTGGAGTCCGTGAATTTATTTATAAGGTCATACGTCCCATACCTTTCTTGTACAATGACTTCATTTCACTATATCACAATCTTTTATTTTTGGTCGTATATTTCTGCATGAGATGTTTTAAAAATGTATTTTTACTTTTCTGTAAAAGAAAACTATTGTGCTGGCTTTGTCTGTCCGTCCGCACTTTATTCTCTCCGCATTTTTTCTGATGATTTTTCGCTAAATTCATATTTCGTTCTTTTTTTAAAATATTGATATTTTCATGGCAATACAGCTTTCAAGAAAATTTCGCATCATCTGCTGTGACTAAGAATCACTGTCGCGTGGTGCCGTAATATCTTCGTGTTTTCCCTTAAGTCGTTTTATTGATGAAAATATGGACTACTTTGCGGAGCAGTATGGAGTCGAAGTTCCTGCTTTCTGCGATAATGGCTTTATTCAGCAGCTCTACTGTTGTATTGTCACTTATGGACGCAAGTTCTTCATTCGAAATAAGGGAGGAAATAATCAAGAAGAGAGGAAGACAGTGGCGTGGAGGAACTAACGAATTTGTACGAAATAACAGGCAGAGAACTTGAGGTATTTTCTAAGCTGATTGGGAGGAGATTTTGAATGCCCAAAATTACCTCGTGGAGCAGTTCTTTGCTCGAAATAAGAAAGAAAAGGAATAAAGAAGAGAGAGGACATTGGAATGTTGAAGAAAAAAGTAGAGAACCTGAGGTGTTAGAAGTTCCTTGAAAGATTTTGGATTCACAGAATTCCCTGAGGTGTTAGAAGTTCCTTGAAAGATTTTGGATTCACAGAATTACCTTTCGGAGAAGTAAGGTAAAATCCAAGGAATGATCAATATCGTCAGTAAGAGGGAATATCATAAGATTCTAGAAGACAACTCCTTCGAAAAAAAGAAACTGCATGTGTCCGAGAAAGAACTCTAAGTAATGGTTAACGCGATGTTAAAATGATCTAAAACCGCCGGATTTTCCTTGCAGAAATTTTGGAATCCTTCCGTCTCCGGCTCCTGTAAGGACGAGAGAAATGCCATTCGCGCTTGCGCCGAACTCCAAAGTCTCCAGGAACAATTTTTGAGATGCTACAAATTGTCTTGAAGCCTTCAGAGCAAGTGTCATATTTGAAAAACTGCTTAAGAGAAAGCAAAGAGTATGGTAAAGGGACTTGGATATCCATGCACGCCTGGAGAGGGCCCAAGAACTTCAAAGATGAGGTCCAAAAGCCACCAAGGCTTGCCAGTCTCTTGAGGGCAGCCTTGAAGGGAAGGGTCCGACCCAGAGGATGCTTCCTCGGAGGAAGGCAGGTATCCTGCCAGGCTGGGGGAGCAGACCTGGAGAGGGCCCAAGAACTTAAAGGATGAGCCCCAAAGGCCACAAAGGCTTGCCAGTCTTTTGAGGGCAGCCTTGTAGGGAAGGGTTCGACCCAGAGGCTGCTTCCTCGGAGGAAGGCAGGTATCCTGCCAGGCTGGGGAAGCAAACCTGGAGAGGGCCCAAGAACTTCAAGTATGAGGCCCAAAAGCCACAAAGGCTCGCCAGTCTCTAGAGGGCAGCCTTGAAGGAAAGGGTCCGACCCAGAGGCTGCTTCCTTGGAGGAAGACAAGTATCCTGCCAGGCTGGGGAAGCAGGCCTGGAGAAGGCCCAAGAACTTTAAGGATGATGCCCAAAAGCCACAAAGGCTTGCCAGTCTCTTGAGGGCAGCCTTGAAGGGAAGGGTTCGACCCAGAGGCTGCTTCCTCGGAGGAAGGCAGGTATCCTGCCAGGCTGGGGAAGCAGACCTGCAGAGGGCCCAAGAACTTCAAGGATGAGGCTCAAAAGCCACCAAGGCTTGCCAGTCTCTTGAGGGCAGCCTTGAAGGGAAGGGTCCGACCCAGAGGCTGCTTCCTCGGAGGAAGGTAGGTATCCTGCCAGGCTGGGGAAGCAGGCCTGGAGAGGGCCCAAGAACTTCAAGGATGAGGTCCAAAAGCCACAAAGGCTTCCCAGTCTCTTGGGGGCAGCCTTGAAGGAAAGGGTCTGACCCAGAGGCTGCTTTCTCGGAGGAAGGCAGGTATCCTGCCAGGCTGGGGAAGCGGACCTGGAGAGGGCCCAAGAACTTCAAGGATGAGGCCCAAAAGCCACAAAGGCTTCCCAGTCTCTTAAGAGCAGCCTTGAAGGGAAGGATCCAACCCAGAGGCTGCTTCCTCGGAGGAAGGCAGGTATCCTGCCAGGCTGAGGAAGCAGGCCTGGAGAGGGCCCAAGAACTTCAAGGATGAGGCCCAAAAGCCACAAAGGCTCGCCAGTCTCTTAAGGGCAGCCTTGAAGGGAAGGGTGCGACCCAGAAGCTGCTTCCTCGGAGGAAGGCAGGTATCCTGCCAGGCTGGGGAAGTGGGCCTGGAGAGGGCCCAAGAACTTCAAGGATGAGGCCCAAAAGCCACAAAGGCTCGCCAGTCTCTTAAGGGCAGCCTTGAAGGGAAGGGTTCGACCCAGAGGCTGCTTCCTTGAAGGAAGGCAGGTATCCTGCCAGGCTGGGGAAGCAGGCCTGAGAGAGGCCCAAGAACTTCATGGATGATGCCCAAAAGTCACCAAGGCTCGCCAGTCTCTTGAGGGCAGCCTTAAGGGAAAGGTCCGACCCAGACGCTGCTTCCTCGGAGGAAGGCAGATATCCTGCCAGGCTGGGGAAGCGGGCCTGGAAAGGGCCCAACAACTTCAAGGATGAGGCCCAAAAGCCACCAAAGCTCGCCAGTCTCCTGATGGTAGCCTTGAAGGGAAGGGTCTGACCCAGAGGTTGCTTCCTTGGAGGAAGGTAGGTATCCTGCCAGGCTGGGAAGGCAGACCTGGAAAGGGCCCAAGCACCTCAAGGATGGCGCCAAAAAGCCACCAAGACTTGCCAGTCTCTTAAGGGCAGCCTTGAAGGGAAGGGTCCGACCCAGAGGCTGCTTCTTCGGAGGAAGGTAGGTATCCTGCCAGGCTAGGGAAGCAGACCTGGGAGGGCCCAAGAACTTCAAGGATGAGGCCCAAAAGCCACAAAGGCTTGCCAGTCTCTTGAGGGCAGCCTTGAAGGGAAGGGTCCGACCCAGAGGCTGCTTCCTCGGAGGAAGGCAGGTATCCTGCCAGAATGGGGAAGCGGACCTAGAGAGGGCCCAAGAACTTCATGGATGAGGCCCAAAAGCCACAAAGACTCGCCAGTCTCTTGACGGCAGCCTTGAAGGGAAGGGTCCGACCCAGAGGCTGCTTCCTCGGAGGAAGGCAGATATCCTGCCAGGCTGGGGAAGCGGGCCTGCAAAGGGCCAAACTACTTCAAGGATAAGACCCAAAAGTCTCAAAAGCTCGCCAGTATCTTGAGGGCAGCATTGAAGGGAAGGGTCCTACCCAGAGGCTGCTTCCTCAGAGGAAGGCAGGTATCCTGCCAAGCTTGGGAAGTGGGCCTGGTGAGGGCCACAAGGGTGAGGGCCAAAGGCTCCTGATGGAGGCCAGTTCTTTGAGGGCACTCTTGAAGGGGAGTGTCCTCTCCAGAAGAGGAAAGCAGGACTCCTTGAAAGATCTGATAAGAAAATCATTGCAGCTTGATTTCCCATTAATACAATGCTCTTTATTTATTTCTGTTTTCCAGATGAGCAAAATATTTTTTTTTTATTTTTGTACTGTACTCTGCATCACTTAGTTTGTATCAAAATTCTCCCATGCCGACAATTTATGCAGGGGAAAGTGTATTTCATATTATTGCCACCAGTATCTGCTAGCACTTTGCGCTGGTTCACTGCCCCAACCTTGGGAACTAGAGAAATCGTTTCTTCTCAGAGTTCATTGATGAAGAGGGTGATTATCGTCTTTCCTGGGATCTCGAAGAGGATATTTTGAAGTTCGTAGAGGAAGCTGGTTTTCTTGAAATTTTATAACGTACTGTCAAGTAATTTTTACCATTTTATTAATTTATTGGAAATTTTGTTTTTTCATATTAGTGGCGATGATGACCATAGGTATTGTTGCGCTGATTTGTATGAGGTCAATGAAACACCAGAAGTCCTTAAGATGAAGGACCCAGTTAACGACTGGCAGCCAAGTTTAAACAGGGAGTCCTTCAACTGGCCTCCTGCTCCACGCAGCATAGCGCGTGCCTCTTGCTAGTACTAATAATATTATAACAATAATAATAATAGTCCTTTCCAACAACTACATAAAAATAAATACTAAGGGAATTCATCCCACAAACACACGCTCTTGTTATTTGAAGCACGTGACTTCTTCATTACATCATCATCATTATAATAACAATGCTATTTGATCAATGTGACTTCATTACATCATCAAACATCATTATAACAACAATGTTATTTGATCAATGTGACTTCTTCATTACATCATCATCATTATTATAATGTTAATAATGTTATTTGAACCTTATGACTTCTTCATATCACCATCATTATTACAATAATAACGTTATTTGAACCATGTGACTTCTTCATTACATCATCATCATTATAATAACGCCACTTAAAATAACAATCACAACTAAAATAATAATAAGAATAGTGACAACCTTATATTTTAAAAATACTTTTTTTAATCAAGCCAAAAATATCTGAAAACTTTTCCGATTTACAACTGACTGAACGCTTCACATTAACTCAGTCTTTGAAATATCTTACTCAGTCAAGTACTACAAAAAATCCTCTCTCACCAATGCAAGAGTGTGCCGTACTTACGTTATCCTTTGTTGGAAGACGACATGATTATCCATGTCCCCGATGATCAAACGACTAGAGTGGTGTTTTGGAGTGGTTGCGCCCTCCCCCCTTAATTCGGCGTGATTGGCCAGTCTGATGGTCACTTTAAGGTCACTCTCCGATGCCCTGACCTACAAAATATAAACGCCCAGCAGTGGTGAGTGAGGACCTCAAATATCTTTTGTTTGTGTGTGTATGTGTGTATGTACACATTCATATACATTATTATATATATATATATATATATATATATATATATATATATATATATATATATATATATATATATATATATATATATATATATTATTGCCAGAGAGCATGTGATTATATATGTTTAAGTACACGAAAACTGTGTGTATATAAATTTATATATGTACTGTTTTCGTGTACTTAAACATATATAAACACATGATCTTTGACAGTAATAATAATAATAATAATAATAATAATAATAATAATAATAATAATAATAATAATAATAATAATAATAACGACTTTCTATCATACCTTTAAAAAAAAAATTCCAGAATACTGAGCCGAATCACCACCGAATCTTAATCACCAGGCAGACCTAATTATAAGCAACCAGATGGATCAACTCAAGTGGCAAATGGTTAATATTCTCATAAAAATAAAATCAAGAAGAGTAAAACACCTTAGTTATTGCACATACAGTACTGATTTTCTGTGATACTTCAAGGACTTTCCTAAGACTCTGACAGCCCAACCACGAGAAGATGAAAAATTACATTATGATATCTAAAGACATGTCTCGGGCACTGGGCCCAAGAAGGCCCATCACAGCCATCGTCTCCGTTGGTCGACGGAGCCCAGAGGTCCACACTAACCCTCCTGTAACCATCAACATTTTACCACACTTACAGGTCGCCTTTTAGAAAGGGCCCATGCTGGTATAATCCAGTTTAATTTCATCCAACCATCCTTTAGGGTCACAGTAATGGGTAAAAACAACAAGTGTGTAAAGACGTGGTGTGTGAAATGTGATCCATCACCCTGAGAAAGGGGCTTTCCCTCAACCTTTTGCCCTATCAAGTAACCTCATAACCTCATGGGTTGCCAGACCATCGACCCACAGCCATTTTTATTTGGGCCCTTTTTTATCTGAAACGGTTTTGAAATTGACGCTAATTTAGTACAAAATGACACCACAATACATGCAATGATTACGTTGAAAGTGTCATGGATTTGTTATGTACTTAATAATTTCCATGAAAATAAATACAGCATTATACTACTACAGTGAAACCAAGTTCCTTTGTAAACTACCAATCTGAATCCATTCTGTGATTCCCCAAAGGTTTAAAAATAAATGTTGATGAGGTCCCTGTTTAAACCAATAACTACCTGAAACTTTCAACAAACATTGATGGGCCTGGTCGATGTGGTAATGGGTTGCAAGAAGAGACGTGAGCCATCGGAAGAGAGGCGTAAAGGAGTATCCTTTGCTTTAGAAATACGTATTATAAGAGCTTACAATTAAGCAACAATGTGAAGGGCCTGTTGACTGCAAAGAAGGTAATAACTAACACATTACCAAAGGGAGGTCTACAGATGTCTACACTGGGTAAAAAAAACTTTTCCTATTTATTACTACCATTATTATCAGCTTACCTCATTTACTATACCATTTTTTTCTACTAATTATTATCAGCTTACCTCATTCACCTGCTCAAGCATAAGCTCATATCGTGGAAGCTTCACCGCCTGTTCCCTTATCCTGTTGCCAAATGGGGGCTGCCGGTTGAGGATCTGTAGAGGGATCATTTCCGAAATCACGCAAAATTCAACACACAAAGACAACAGAGATCAGTTTTAAAGTCTAAACTGTTCATCTTTAAAAAGATTTTATGATTTCTTCATTTTTGTTACTGACAGAAGAAACATCTTCAGTTGGTAGCACACACTTCTATCATTTACCTTGTCTTTATGATATTTACACTCAACGGAAAAACCAATGGCAAATGAAATTCTGACAACCCTCTTATCAAATAATTGAAAACTTGAAGGGTGATACTACAGCAATCTAAAAATCAGATTTCAATAACAAATAAACATAAATGGATTTCGAAGCTATGTTAGTATACTGCATATAACATCATATGACGAATATATCAAATACTATCTTGAAAGTCATGAATATTAACGGTGTGAGAAATCTCATCGCAAGGTCAATTTACCATCTTATTATTCATGAACAGACGTGCCCGTAATACATTTCTTGTGTAGATGCTGTAAACGATTAACATTATGTTTTGTGTGCATGAGGATCACCCTCCTCTCAATAGTTAAGAGGACGAACGTGGCAGTGACTACCGTCTAATTATATCTGGACTCTCCCCTTGCGGGGTAACAGCATGTTGGTACAAAAAATCAACAAGCGGCTGGTGTTTGCGAAAGCCTACAAAGTGGGAGTCACCACTGCCATTTTTCATGATTATTATAGGTATTTCTGGAATTTCTTCCGTTTAGGGGACATAGCTAACGACAGGAAAAAAATATATCAACAATACTTGGAATATGTATCACTACCAGCTCTATATTCCTGGGCGAGGTCTCTTCCAGAGCCGTGAAAGATGTGATTCTGGCCAGCACTAGAGCAGCGCTAAAGGTCTGCCCGATTCTGTCCAGTTGACGGGTGACGTGTCTCGAGTTCTCCCACAATTTGCAAGCGAAACTCTTCGCCAGCAAGACAGTGTTCAACTGCAGTTCGTACTCGCTTCGAGTCGCCCCGTACTCTGTAAGGCCTGGAAAACCAAATACACAATCCCCACTTGAGAAAAATGCAGTGCAATCGACCTGTAAGTATTCCTGGAAAATAATAAAAGGTTTATTTTATACTGGGAACTGAAACTGTTCTTTAGATGTATCTGAAGGAGATAAATAGGTGGTTCATGATCTTAAAACATAAAAAAAGTAACTTATGCGTCTGCCGTTTGTTAGACTGAAATTTAATTACAAATAACGCAGTATAAGCGTCGTATTTCCTTCAACCTTAGTGCCAGTCAGTTCCAACAAAGAAAAGCTCTCTATTTTCTAATTGAAAGGTGACTACAGTATTGATATTTAATACTTTCCAAACGAAAAATTTCATATAATATGCATTAACTCGACAAACGATTAAAAACAATACAAACTTGCTTTAGTTTTATCAAAATATAAATGGAAAACTTACAGTGAAACATTATTGACAATACATAAAAAACACACACTTTCACCACGGACAATTTACTTTTATCTACCTTGACCTTTAGCAAGGACTAGCAAATATATGTTAGTCACCAGGAATAAATCAAACTGACCCTGACGATCTAGGAGTAATTAAATTCGCTGTGTGAGAGAGAGAGAGAGAGAGAGAGAGAGAGAGAGAGAGAGAGAGAGAGAGAGAGAGATAAATGCCTAACTTGTTGGAGAGAAGTTTAGGAATTACGAAAAATATATTAGTTTGATCAGTGACACGAATTTACAGCCAGCATTTCAAGTTTCAACTTCATACTTATCATTTACAAAAGGAGTAGCGTCAGCTGCTGATGTGCCCGAAAAGGCAAAACTGTTAAAACAGACCTCAATTACGATTTACATAATATACTAAGTTCCATTAACCACCCAGCATCAATCACTTCTTATAAAACCAATACCTAATAAAAATAAGGGGAGAATCACAGTTAATGTAAGTTAATAAACGGGAGAGAGAGAGAGAGAGAGAGAGAGAGAGAGAGAGAGAGAGAGAGAGAGAGAGAGAGAGAGAGAATGCAGGCAATCATGCCAGTCAAGGTGGAGAAAGATGACACACCGAAATAGCCAGGATGAAGCAGATGTCTTTTCGCTAAGCAACAAATCTCGGCGCAAGAATGTACAGGATATGAAACATGTAGATTGCTCTTACTGGTTCTAGGATACATACTATTCTTTCCTAGTAAAACTAAGCAACAAATCTCGGCGCAAGAATGTACAGGATATGAAACATGTAGATTGCTCTTACTGGTTCTAGGATACATACTATTCTTTCCTAGTAAAACTATGTCTTTCATTCCAAATACATGGATACGTACAATATGTGTGTGAATTAAATTAGCACAATAAGTAAAGGAAAAAATATTTTACAAAATTAAAATACCGATGGAAAACTTAATTACTGCTGATAAAAAACACAACTAAAACGTTTGCGTTATGAACAACCAAATCACCAAAAAATTACTTTAAAAAGCCCTTCTACCTGAAATAAAAAAAAAAAAAAGTTTAACCTGGATGCATATTTGCATACAGACATACTTTATAGAAGACACAAAGAGACATATACAAAACACTAAGTCACACATACAAAACTCCGTAGCGTATCCAGTTACAAAAAAATATCCGAGCCCACATTCATTACCGCATTTGGCAGAAAGACGCAAAAGTGGGGAGGAGTGACTACACAGAATTACACCCACTCTCTCTCTCTCTCTCTCTCTCTCTCTCTCTCTCTCTCTCTCTCTCTCTCTCTCTCTCTCTCATAAAACGCGATCACTTCTTCGTATGAAGAATGCGTACCCAGAAGGACAGCACTCAATAATGAGGGGGTCGCCATTTGTCACGGTTTCAAGACTTTGTAAGGGGCAGGCTGTCAGATGAATAAGAAACTGTCAACAGTTCAAGTTACAGGATGGAAAATAAGCAAAGATGAACCACGAGGGTAAATACATTATATCTTAAATTTACTTGTAACTCATAATATTGTTATTATCATCATCATTTATGATTCGTTTGTTTTGCAAAGCCTAACTTATTTACGAATGAAATTTACTCGTAACTCGTAATAGTTTCATTTTTAGCTATGGGTTTTTTTTAAAGCCTAACTTATTATGATTGAATTCAGCCCTTTTAACGATGGAGAATTTTATTTCGATACCAAAGTACCAACAACTAACTGACAAACTTTCAGGAAACTACCAATTACTTTTCATTTCTCCCTTCAGGATTTCTGGTGAAAGATTACGAACAGAGACGGAAGCGATTGTTTTCCCTCGACTAAAAGCTAACCTATCCAGACAATGCATATCTGAGAACCTGACCCCTTTTCCACATCGAAAGGCTCAAAGAGCCTTAGATGCGAATCTCTCTCTCTCTCTCTCTCTCTCTCTCTCTCTCTCTCTCTCTCTCTCTCTCTCTCTTCCGGGTGGGGGGGAGGAAAAATTCAAAACGAAAACAGAATCAATTAGATTCCGTCAAAAGTGTCAGATCAATGGAGTCCCTCCATCACTGCACAGTCGTACATCTTTCATTTTTCCTCTTGAAGAATAAAGTGCTGTTGCATATTTATGCCCGGGCGACCTTTTGAGAGACAAGATCAAAGTATTAATACTCGTTCCCTAACGTGCGTCCCATCACAGGGATAGGGGTGGTGAAAAATTGCACAAACCTTTCCTGCCTGCTCAGTAAATCTCATACCGACACGAAGCCTTTTGTGTGTGTGTGTGTGTGTGTGTGTGTGTGTGTGTGTGTGTGTGTGTGTGTGTGTGTGTGTGTGACCGGAAGCATAACATTTCTCTCGATCAGGGCGGCACAGATTATGCCGTTTGACAAAGCTTGTCGACCAATGACGAGTCTCCTCCGACCTGCTTATGCATTTGAGAGATGCAACCTCACGTTCGCAAGACAGAAATTACATCCAAGTTATGCCTCTAAAGCAACTTTGCTTTTTCAGAGGTTAATACAATTTTGAACACTTCAATAGTTTTCTTGATAGTTTTTATTATTTTTTTTCTAAGAGAAGGGAATTAAATGCCAAATATGTTAAAGAATTAAAAACTAATATCCACGAAATCTCTAAATCTCTCTTTCGTAAGTAACGAACGCAGGAAGGTAATAGGGCACTAGATTACCCTTCTCAGGAAAGGAGAAGAGGAAAGTATTTAAACAAAATTATATATATACACACACACACACACACATATATATATATATATATATATATATATATATATATATATATTTGGCTAAATATATAATATATTTGACAATTAAACTGAACAAACACAAGATCAAACTCTTGTGTTTACAAATATGATACGTATCCTAAAAAGCACAAAGTATTTAACTGATGTTTCAAAGAAGGCTAAAGCATGATTGTTCTACATAATAATGTTCCCTTGTGCATATCTCACACATTTCTTATGTTGCATTCTTTTTATTCTTAAAAAAACAAGACTTATTTAATTTATATACACCCCTTTAATATTGTCTGGGGAGTTCTTGATAAGGTTAAAAAGTCTGAAATATCCTGATAGAGTGCATATGAAGCGGCAAAAAAAGAAAGCCTTATAATATTTACCCCATCACCTTGTCCAGAAATAAAAAGTCAAGAACTCCCCAGACAATATTAAAGGGTGTGTATATAAAATTCCAGTAAGTCTGTGACAACTTTTAAAGCCAAACTGGGAAAAAAAAAAATTTAATTTACTGGAAGACCAGTTGAAGCAAAAGATTGTATATTCTAATAATGCACTGGAAAGGAACATCATTGTTCATAAAAGGGATGTATAAACTTGATCCTTTTAATATCAAAAGAAATTTGTAAATTGTTTAAACTTTAAATAATTAACACACACAGCATAACAATTGATTTTTACCTCAGGACACCGGCCTGAGGGGATATGGAGCCTCTAACGGCTGTGTATGTTCGTCAACTGTTCGATGATCAATGACTGGCTATTCTGCTACACGAATATTTTCAATAGGAACAGTGATTTAACTGATGTTTCAAAGAAAATTGTTTCTTCAGAACAGTAGGTCTAGAGAAAGCGTGATTTATCACCTTGTCCAGAAATAAAAAGTACAACAGAGTCTACACGAAATAAAAAAAAAATCCTTAATTTACTGGAAGACCAGTTGAAGAAGAGTTCATAAAAACCAACGCTTTTGCTCGTGACATGAATTTAAACAAAACACACACAGCATAACAATGAGAGACTGTTACACTTCGATGATCAATGACTGGCTATTCTGCTACACGAATATTTTCATAGGAACAGTGACATAAAAATTGTTTCTCACAGAGGTGCGTGATTTATGGGAAGTTGAAACAAAACAAATTTCACTTCCTGCCGATATGCTAAGAGATCAAGCTACACCGTCACAAGGATCAAGTTTACACTGTATCCCTAAGAAGCGTATACTAAGCATACGAAGGCGCTAGTTGAATTGAATATAGAATTCAGGCCAAAGGCCAAGCGCTGGGACCTATGAGGTCATTCAGCGCTGAAAGGGAAACTGACAGTAAAGAGGCTTGAAAGGTGTAACAGGAAGAAACCCTCGCAGTTGCACTATGAAACAACTGTTAAAAGAGTTTGGAAAATAAGATGGAAGAAAGAGAATATGAATGGGGGTACAGTAAAAGGAATGAAAGGGCTGCAGCTAGGGGCCGAAGGCTCTAGTTACCAAAGCCTTTTATTATATTCGTCTGGCTCGAGCAGTATATATAAAATCATCAATAACACGACTACTCCACATAAAAAGAAAAAATGAGAGCAGAAGAGCTGCATACTTGTCCGACATCCAAAATGTGGAATTCTCTAATCTGTAAGTATTTCGTAACACCATTCAAGGGATGAAGTCCATTCATACAATGGTCCGACGGAGGCAAGCTTGTTTTGGACAACCTTGAACACCTATGTCCCGACTCCGTACATGAATATCCTATAAATATGTTTGTAATAATAAAGGTGAGATAAGTTTTCATGGTGGCATATCGTCGAATCCACATCGATGCCCACCGTAAATATAAAAGAAAAACAATGAGACAAGATTTATACAACAAAAAGGTTAAACTGCCTACAAGGATACAGATATAGACCTTGTTCTGACACTCACATTGATAGAAAATCTCGAGAAACGCTAACTCTAGATTGACAGCTCATGCACTTTAATTGTTTTCAATTAAAACAAGCAAAACGCGGCTATCAAATAATAAATGCGCGCTAAAAAGCAAATTCCAAAGCTTGAAAAAGAAACAGACGGAAAAACAAACACGTGATCACGTCCTTTGGTCCCCAAAGTCTGAAAAGTCACTACAAAGCCATACGACGAAAAGGACTTCAAAAACCTCTTTTCTCTCGTAACTTGACAAGTTTACCTTCAGTTACGAACGGAATCGTTTAGAAAACCTGTAACTGAAATAACAATGACATCTTTATGTCGCTTCAATTCATCTGCACTCACTTATGAGGCTTCAGGTATTCTATTCAGTCCACGGCCAGTGACAAAGAATATTTAACTTTCAATGATCGCGTGCGTCAAATTACCCAACCATTAAAGGACGCTATGTTAGGAGATAACGGAAGCCTAGAGACAATGCAATAACGAGATACTGAAATGCTAAGATTTTTTAACATCCGCTAACTCAATTCAAAATTGACTCCTTAATTTTCCTTAAAAAAAAAAAAAAAAATTGAAAATTGCCCTCAAAAACGCATTCTAAATTCTATAGCAGTGGTTCTTAACTTTTTTCCAGTGGCCCTAGACCTTGATATCTCAGAAAATGTTCTCGTACCCCCATCCGATATAAATACAATACAAACATATGATAAATATTCAGTAAATATACAGGACCACTGCACTGGCTATCACGTCTTGTACCCCTAGGTTTAAGGTTTCGTACAGGTACCTAAGTTAAGAATCTACAGGTAGGCTTCAAAGTGCTCTGCAACTATATTTAATATATATATATATATATATATATATATATATATATATATATATATATATATATATATAATAAATAACGTAAGAAAAAAAAGACCGTCAAATAAGGTCAGATCGGACTGTCCAAAAAAAAAAAAAAATGCATCAGAGGCAAATGCATCGTTAATAAATCCGAGGAAACGGAAATGCGAAACCAATCACTGATTCATCATCCACACATAAGGAAAAGCAAAGAAAATTCTTTATACCGTATTTATCAGGTATAATATTTAGGCTGACGTCATGGAAAGCATCAAATAAGGAGATCAATAACAATAAATTCTTGTTAGCATTACATCAGGATAAAAAGACCCTTGAAGGGTGGAATGTAAGTCGTATTGGTAAAAATTTCAAAACATATTTAAAGGTCTTTTATCCACCTTGTTTATCATTTATTGTCAGAACTACTATTACTGTTGCTTGTGGTACTGTTGTTCTTGGCTACAGCAGCAGTAAAAGAATAGAACAGAATATTGAATTTAGGCCAAAGGCAAAGCGCTGGAACCTATAATGCCATTTAGCGCTGAAACACAAATTGACAGAAAGAAGGTCAGAAAGGTGTAACAAGAAGAAAACCCCCCAGTTGCACTATGAATCAACTGTTAGGAGAAAGTGGAATATAAGATGGAAAAAAGGAGAAATGTGAAGGGATGTGCAGCAACAGGAATGAAAGAGGTTGCAACTAGGGGCCGAAGCGACGCTGCAAAAATCCTTAAGTAATGCCTACAGACTGACGGCACTAACCCCCTGCGGGGAAAGTAGCAGTAAAGGTAATCACAAAGGTTCGATCACAAACAGAAAAAAAAAAATCAAAACCATCCAAACAGCGCTAAAACAGGTCACACATCAACGACCCCAAGACGGATAAATAAAAACTCGGCATTCCCCGTGAAATTTCTCCCAAGACTTGAACACAGTCAGTGCGAGTATATGCATGTCGGGAAAGAGCACATAAAAATCGTCCCGGGGAATGGCACACTAAAACCAACGGAGACGCTGGTTGCATGTTTATTGAAATGAATAGCACATTGGAAAACAGGAACGAGGAATTTGGGCCACGGCGCGCAACAGAAAATTGAGAATGGGGTTGTGACGCTTGAAATAAAGAAAACAAATAAATTACTCAAAATATATTACTCTCAATTTCATGATTTCATTCTCAAGATGGGCTGTATGTATTCAAGATACAATATTTGCCTTCGGAAATATTTTGTACCACAGGTGACATTATCCATTAAATATGGCGATATTATGATAAGACATTCCTCCCCAGGTGACATTACCCATTAAATATGGCGATATTATGATAGACATTCCTATGTTGTTCTACATTCCCAAAGAATTACGGAGGACATAAATCACAAATGTCATCGTTCCACTTTCGAGATTTACATATTTACAAGTAAATGAAACATTATTTAAAATGCCATTATATATCCGATATACATAAATTTACAATGAAACAGTTACCAAATAACTTGATAGGGATAGGGGGTGTTCCCCGAATTCCAGGTATTTAAGAAAAATTAAGCCTATGTCAATGACGTAGTTCCTTCAACACATAGGTCACAATATTAGTGCACTATTCCTGAATTAATTTTTAAAATGATAATAATAATAATAATAATAATAATAATAATAATAATAATAATAATAATAATAATAATAATAATAATAATAATAATAATAATAATAATAACAACAATGAGTCACTAAAATGGTGAAAAAATTCCACAGTATGTATATGTGTAAATATATATTACAAACATATATGTATATGTACAATAGTACTTCTAATATAATAATAATTTAATAATAATAATACCAAAATAATAATAATAATAATAATAATAATAATAATAATAATAATAATAAAATAATAATAATAATAATAATAATGGTTAAGACAAGCTATTTTCCTTATTTGAGCTAAAATAAAACAGAAAGACATGAATAACAATAATAATTCATTTCATACGCAGTAATCTCCAAGTACTAGGTGTGAAAATA
>NC_089781.1:88162987-88195487 GCF_040412425.1 Macrobrachium rosenbergii
TATGCTTTTGAATATAAACATATCTCCTTTATTTATACTCATTCATTTCCAAACACATCTTCTGTACCAGACTTTATTTTGATAGACTTGTTACCCCTTCGCTCTCTCTCTCTCTCTCTCTCTCTCTCTCTCTCTCTCTCTCTCTCTCTCTCTCTCTCTCTCTCTCTTCTCTCTCTCTGTTTATATGTATGTACATATACACTATTATATTTAAAAAGGTTCAAGAATACCATATAATGATTTTTCATGTACTCACACAACTGTTTCACGCAATACATTTAGCCTACTCCACATACTACTGTTTTTCACTAAACGGCATCAATCCTGGTGTCTTACTTTCTCCTTCAAAGCACTGTGCTACACCTTTTATGCATAATAATAGACATCATCCCTGTACAATTCTTATAAACAGCTTCATCAGTTAACATCCGAAAGCGTGAAAACGAATAGCAAGTTGTTTCAAATGATTTTCCACGTACAAAAAATTATCAGGAATTTTCTTACAATTATCAAGAATATTCTTACAATTACTGATGACCATTATCTTTTATGGCAAAGGAGACTGCAAATTAATAAAACTTTGAATTAATGAATGAATCCGTGTAAATGTATAACAATGTCAAAATAAAATTTAACATACACTGCATATTAGTAACTATGAAGAGTAAATGTGACCAGGCATGCATCTCCAAAATGAAAACTTACATACAGCACATATAGGTATCACAGGTTGCACCAAGCGTATAATCCACTTGTACTGCTCTAACATGTTATGACACAGTATCTCCACAGAAAAGAATTCTGCCTACACTGCTCTAACTTGTTCCATACGAATAGGTTTCATCTACTGAATAATAATAATAATAATAATAATAATAATAATAATAATAATAATAATAATAATAATAATAATAATAATAATAATAATAATAATAATAATAAAAGATAAGCAAATGCACATAAACAGTATACTGTAATTGGTTCCCTTAATGTTGATTCCAGAAAGATACTTTGAATAAAAGACTTGGTCGTTTTGTACCCTTCACTCTCTATACAATAATACTGACTATCTACAGAAAATAAATTTTCATAATGATAATATCAGTCATGGCCATCTTTCTCAAAGGTCATCGAAACTTACTTGATTACACGAATTCTATAAACTGACATCACAATATCTACGGTTTATAACACACTACAGACATCACGCACTTGTTGCTCTCATAAAATGAAATGCTCGAGAGATATATACAAATACCTCGTCTATTACAAGGGAATTTAAATACTTACATTATGGTTTCCTTCTTTAATATCAGAAATTTTTTAAAACTCAACAGAAATCGGGAACAACGAAACTGATAAAAGATTAGGTAGTGGCGGTGATAGTTTTAGTAAGCGATCACTACTAAAGGGGTCGAGAGGTTATTAACTTTCCATCAGGAGAATGAATACTTTGAAGCAGAGGCTCCTTCTCCCTCTCCCTCCCCCTCCACCCCAAAAAAGGTTGGGTTCCTAAACAGTCTCGACACCAGAACTATATAATAAACATGAAGAATTCTAAATGACCCTCGGCTGAACAGAGCACTTCTTTCACCAGGTTGGTTGGTTTAGATTGAGTCATCTTTACCAGCACAGGCCCTTGCACTACGGTGATCAATGTGTTTTAAAGTGTTGCAGAGGATTAAATGCCTGATGTGGACCTCGGAACTCTGGTCAACCAGGGGATACGAAATTAAGAAGTGTGAAACTTCAAGCAACATTAATAAAATTCCTTCAGAAGATAAAGAAACAAACGAGCAATCAATACAAGTCACAAAATACTTTACAAAACTTCCCTACTGTAGCAGACTTCAACCTCCGCTATAGGTCTCATTTTCAAGCGAAAACCACAGACATTATCCTCTCAGTATCATTCACATACACACTTAGCTTTCAATACCCCCGTGGTAACCACTTCAAAAGAAATGTCTGCAAGCAATATCACTTGTGAAAGACAGTAGTGCCTGTCTCTGCAAAGATCCTTTTCAGACGAAGACAACCATCCCTCATATATCATTTCCTTCTCTTCCTTGTTCTTTTCAGACTGATTCTTCTGCCACCGTCAGTCATTCCTTTTTAATACCTGACACGTGACTTAACATGAGTATGAATAATAACAGGGAAGAAGAGTTTCACATTACTCTCAAAACCATCGCCACTCCATACTTATAAAGTTCTGTAAAATATCCCGCTGCTTAAAGAACACTTATCTTTACAAATAAGAGTAAGATGCCAATCGTCGATATGGCTTCAAGAAACTTGAGTTACTTTAGAGGCTCAACACATTTGAGAGAGAGAGAGAGAGAGAGAGAGAGAGAGAGAGAGAGAGAGAGAGAGAGAGAGAGAATTTGAAAACTTATATTTTCCGTAACACGAGCAAGTGCTATTTTCCTCTGTGTAACATAATAATGATTATCTTTAAACTACACTTTTCTCACAATAATTGACCAAACACGTATGGTGCTATACAACTAAACAACTACAAGTATGTTCTAACAACAACAAACACAAACTAAGTCTTTGGAATGTACAGTATAAACCCCGGAACACCATTCCGATCTTGCCTTCGTTACCTTTACATACACACAGCCTACATACATACATCCATACACACATACTTTACACCCCACAAAACTATGGATACACAAGTAAAACTGTGTGTGTTACTTCGTATATACGAACGCAAACACCACACGCTTGCAAGAAAGAAGTAAACTAAAGGCTAGAAATATGGTAATATAACCCATTTAATGGTTATGGCATGTAAAAAAAAAACTTGTGGCTGATACGGCCGCGACAGCCTCACTCATGGTGAGACACGTGACCTGTGTGAATACGGATATATCTTGAGAGAGAGAATGCTAATCCGTGACAATAACTCTCTATTGTCTCTTGCCTTGTTAAGGGTTGCCTTGTGGTCAAAGCTGTACCCAAGGCCAGACAATTTCATTCAATCATACAAAAATGCAGACTGCTAAATTATGGTTGATATTTGTTCTTATACAAATGCAGTATCATCTTTGAGATGTTTCAAACAACACGATTTATTCTGATATTCATAACGATTCTTTATCATCTAACTAAATAAAAAGAACGAGGACGACAATGCCTACAGTACAGTGCATTGTCTTAAAATTTTGATCATTACGTTTCAGACCTCCATTGTTTTCACCTATTAATTAAATTTTCCTCGTCAATATGAAGTTACCTCAAAACTTCATGAACTTTACTGAAGATCCCGGGAGAAAATAAGGAATTGTCCAGGCAACGTGGCTAACGTTTCCAGAATAAACCATATATTCCACGTGGTTTATCTAATTTTAAATAGTCAGCAATACACTTTAAATGTACCCTTTGTTACCATCTACTGTACAATGACCAGCGCAAGGCACACCCAAGAAATACCAACCTCCAGGAAGTCGATGCACTACAAGGAGCCAAAGGAAGAAAGGAAAAGGCTGTCTTAATTAACAATCTTCGGCACGACGACCTCTTGCAGTTAGCATGACACCTGTTAATCTCCGACCTTTTGTGAAGACAGTGTCATCCCGTACCAATAACAATATCGTGGAACTGTTAATCCGCAAACTGGGCTTATAAACAACTTTTAGTTTATTGCGATTGTATGTGGTTCCTGATGCGTGTAAAAAAATGTTTTATTGATTCATAAAAAGCAAATGATTCATAAAAATACATAAAAAAATAGCCAACGATTCCGAGTCATGTGACATACTACGTGAACTTTAGTTCTTGTTATGAATACAAACAGAACCGGGATTCATAAACGGAAAGGAAAAGACATCAAAAGAAATATCTTTAATCCCTAATCAGGAAATCACAACAGAATACGTTGTCAGTGATAACGATATCTACACCATATAAGCTTATGAAAACATGACGTCTGTGACGCACTGAACAGTGCCACGGAGGCAGGCTGCTGATTTATCAAAATACATCTCGTCGAATAACGTTCAATAGAACAGAATATTGTACAGAATTTAGGCCAAAGGCCAGGCGCTGGGACCTATCAGGTCATTCAGCGCTGAAATGGAAACTGAGAGTAAAAAGATTTGAAAGGTGTAACAGGAGGAAGACCTCGCAGTTGCACTATCAAAAAATTGTTGGGAGTGGGTGGAAAGCAAGATGGAAGAAAGAGAATAGGATCGTAGGTACGGTAAAACGAATGAAAGGGGGATGCAGCTAGGGGCCGAAGGGACGCAGCAAAGAATCTTAGTAATGCCTACAGTGTCGAAGAATGTAATCGGATATCTTAGTCGCTGCGACGACAGTTAATGCAAATAAATCAATCAATCGTGCTGTGTTAAATCTCCGTAGTCTCCATATGTTTTTCATCTTATCTTTCATTAAATTCCAGCTCTTAAGTTGCTTGCTAAGTCAACCTATGCAATTGGTCAACATCAAGATCAAAAGTCTACGTAAGAGTTAAACCATTAACTCAAATACGGATGCCTCGTACCCTTTGTTTTAAGAAAAGGTGTGAAAAGTAACGCAATACAAGAGAAGTTGGACAGCTAAGATTGGAAGGTTGTGGTATACATGGATTACATTACAGCCATGGGGAGGAGATGGCTGTTCATCGCTGTATAAACAGTTGAATGGAATATAGAGTTTAGGCCAAAGGCCATGCGCTGGGACCTATGAGGTCATTCAGCGTTGAAAGGGATATTGACAGTAGAAAGGTTTGAAAGTGAAGCAGGAGGAAAACCTCGCAGTTGCACTATAAAACGATTGTCAGGTGAGGGTGGATAACAAGATGGAAGAAAAATAATATGAACGGAGGTACAGTAAAAGGAATGAAAGGGGTTGCAGTTAAGGGCCGAATGGACGCTGCTAAGAACCTTAAGTATTGCCTGCATTGCATGCCGTGAGGTGCACTGACGACCCTATCCCGCTAAGGGGATCGCTGCATGGACAGTCGAGAAATAAAGACAGCACGATAACAGGTGAGTAACACGTAAATTATATCTAGATCTGAATGGGAAGATGAAAGTGAACATATCACAAACTATTTCAAGACAGATCGAAAGTAACCGGACAGACTTAGATTTAAGTTATAACGAAGTACTAAAACCTTAAAATGCTGAACTGTCCTTTCTTAAAACCATCTCAATATATCATATATCTACAAACATATCATTTATCCACACAACTTACTTAACATTTAGTATGCATGCAATTACCAAAAGTATTGCGTTTGTTGTCAACAATAAAAGGGTTAAATAAATGGTAAAAGGAAAGCAACTTAAGTTGTACTTATATAAGTCAATCATATGGACATGCAGTTTATTATATGACTAAATAAAAGAAGGCTGCTCAAAACTGCAAGAGCCCGTGCTACTTAATTTAACAACAGATAAATAAAGTGCGGATGGCTTACGTGCCTAAAAAAGCGAATGCAGCTTTGTAAACCAATCCAATAGATATTCCTCCTTGAGAAAATAAAGTTATATTTGGACATAAAACTCAAAGAAATATCATCCTATCTGGATTTTACTCGTCAATTTTCTACGATTTTATCGTTCTCTTTCCAGAAACCATCACTACCATCTTCAACATGAAACTTGTCCCTCTAGCTCAGTTACCACTAACTTATCTGGCACGGTAATGTTCGTTCTCTTTAATATTCAAAGATACGTTTTCTGTGAATACCATACACTGCTGGCACAATGTCAACTTCATTTAAAAATAAAAACACTTCCGTAAACATTCTGACCAAAATAACTAACTGCAACGATAATAACATATGCTTTTTAAATTCTATGACAGTTTATTACACGATTCTTATTCCGGAATTGCTCAATGCTTTGTTTCCAACCACTGCCCCTCGTGACTGACTTAGAAAGGACTATTTCTGAAAATCCAATTTTGACACCAAATAAATAATAATTAAGTACGTAAATAAATAAATAAGTAAATAGATAAACTATTAAGAATCCTCTTGAATATATATATATGTATATATATATATATATATATATATATATATATATATATATATATATATATATATATATATATATATATATATATAATAATACAAGCTAATTTAGGAAAAATATTAAAACCAATTTATTATCTTCATTACACAAGCAACAATGATAATACCAAGAAATAATATACGGAAAACATAAGCAACCGGGAATTAACTCAAGTTTTAAAATCGTAGACAAATATCTATTATTTATCATTCGGATTTAATATAAACACACGAGGAACAAAAAAAAAAAGGTCATATACAGGTCTGGCAAGTCTCTATACATCAGTAGATAGTTCAAACATAATGCAGGTAAACAATCGCAAATTAAGATAAAAGGTACAACAAAATCCATGTTAATAAAAAAATGTGACTAAGGACATATGAACTAATTAGTTTTTGGGTCACGACTGCAGTACCATCAACACGGGGTATCGGATTATGCTATTAAAGAAACTTCAAGTTGGGCATCTGTCTGACAAAATGGCTGTGTTGTGGAACTAACAAGTAATTTGTTTTTAAAAATCTGTTATTCTTCATTGACTTAGAAAAAAAAAAAGACCCTTCCAGGGATGACAGGAGGGCTGAGAATGAGAAACTTTTTTTTTTGCCTGGACGAGCAACATGTAATCGGTGAGTGGGTATCCTTATTGAAAACTAATCCTATTCCAGTTTAAAGTAATAACATTTATATTTCATTAGTTTGAGTCAACTGGCTCAAGATTCGCTAGACAGCAAATTGGTTAATTTTAATGTACATTAACAGCTTATCTTTACCACATGTGGGACACTTGCAAACAAATTATTTTCAAATGTTATATTTAATAAAAAAAAAAAAAAAAAAAAAAAAAAAAACACTTAACTTAAAGCCATTAAACGATATTTTACAATCGACTCGTACGTTTTAATGACTAAACCGAATTTCATACTGAATTAACGCAAATCGTTACGTTAACAAACGAGTCTCAAGTTTATTATAATTTTTAATATATTTCTTTTCTTTTCTAATAACTGACCTCTACTTCCAATAATACCTATTACCTTCTGCTACTTCTTTCTAATGAACACCATACTCTATGGAAGCTTGAATTTCAAGCCAATGGACCTTGTAGCCTTGTTCCATATCAGTAGGATTCATCTTCTGAATAATAATAATAATAATAATAATAATAATAATAATAATAATAATAATAATAATAATAATAATAATAATTCGGCGTACAACGTAAAGTATACTGCATGAGGCTACCTTTAAAACAACAACCAGGCTACAAAGAAAACCTACACCCAACACGACAGAAAACGAGACAAAATGTTTTCCCAAGGAAAATCAATCATCTATGTGGCAAGAACAGAAGAAAATTCAATATACAATTTAATGGAAATAAGTTGTTAACCCCAGCGGTACGAAGAATCTTGATTTGCAACATTTTTAGATACTAAATAACCTACGTACTCAAGTTCAAAACTACAGGTATACGAAAATAGTCCAAGGACCTCATTCAAACTGGATGGTATCTAATGGAGTATTTATTCAGAAACAGTTACAAGCTTTCTTGGACACAGTCCACATTATCAAGTATCCGTACAGTACGGATACTTGATAATGTGGACTGTTTGTCCAAAAAAGCTTGTAACTTTTTCTGAATAAATACTCCATTAGATACCATCCAGTTTGAATGAGGTCCTTTTAGTAATTCTAGTAATGCACAGAACAATTGTGTACGTGATAAAGTGTGTGTGTATATATATATATATATATATATATATATATATATATATATATATATATATATATATATATATATATATATATATATATATGTATATATATATATATATATATATATATATATATATATATATATCATATATATAAATATTAATATATAAACATTAACTATATAATATATATGTGTGTATGTGTGTGTGTGTGTGTGTATGTGTACATTATGTTGAGTAACAAAAATGGACAGGATAAAAAATTAAAGAATAAGGGCAACTACTAAAATCGTAGAACTATCAAAGAAGGCCCAGGAAAGACGACTGCAGTGGTATGGCCATGTGATGAGAAGGGATGAGACAAATGTAGGGAGGAGTGACGCAGATGGAGATGCCTGGTGGGAGAGCAAGAGAAAGACCGAAGCGAAGTGGATGGATGCAATCACAGAACACCTGAGACACATACAATTGTCAGAGGACAATGTGTTTGACCGAGCCAGGTGGAGGAAAGCTGTCTGAAACTTCGACCCCACATAAGAAGTGGGGAAAAGATGCGGAGAAAGAAGTACGTATGTATTTCATGCCAACTTACATTTAGTAATCCGCTGCCCAGTCCTCATGATCTTCGTTGCATCCTGATTAAGCCCCGGGTCTACTATATTCAGGCTCCCGAATACGGCTTGTATTAGACTGAGAAGAAATAAAAGCAGAAACGTTATCAAACTGTCCGCTCAAAAATATATTGCAGGAAAAAATTAATTCGATTCAAATCATTAATAACAAAAGAATAAGCTTTGGTTGGACGAGGAATTATGCATAGTTATTTACAAATTGTGTATATCATGCATACGTTCTCAATGAACAAGAACATCATCATGATTTTATTTGAAAATAAAAAAAAACCACAACGTTCATGGGGGGGGGTTGATAAAATCATTGTGGATCTTATTCTTCAGTTTACCGCCCATGAAATTAAATGAAATCAGACTCTATAATTATCATTATTATAAGTGCTTTACGCAGATCTTCCACTTCTAATTTACAAATCCTAATAATGGTGACCACTAAATATTGACGACATAGGGCCAGAACACTACAGTAATTAGAATGGGTATACAATGGAGAAACGAATATATACTTTACACAAAGACAATTTTTGAGAGAGAGAGAGAGAGAGAGAGAGAGAGAGAGAGAGAGAGAGAGAGAGAGAGAGAGAGAGAGAGAGAGAGAGAGAGAGAGAATTTCCCATGTTATAGAAATCTCTATAAAAACAAAAAAGAAATGAGAAATTAAGTAGGCTATGACTGTTTGGGTACAATAACATATTCAATTAAGGTAACAACATCAAGAATAACCAACCATATAATCATTATTATTATTATTATTACTATTTGCTTATTTAATATTATCACCAATGGTGACATTTTCATTACTCCAACGGAAATTATTTAAAATCTGAATCAGTTCTAATTTGCAACAAGGACTAACAATCAATTGAAAGAACTAACGCAACAAGTGCTTAAGTAACAAAATAGTAAAAAAAAAAACGTAACACTATACCAGTTGATCTTCTGTTCCCTGGTCTTGATCTTCCCTGCTATCGGAAACCGGACAGAAGAACTCGAACTCTTGTTTAATTCATTCAAGACCCGTTTTTCAGACATCCGAACCTGCGGAAGATAAACAAACAAACATGTAGAATATAAACTGTGAATTACAGAAATAAGTATAAAATGATGAGAATGAATAAGGAATTAAAAACAAGATGCGATACATGCATATTGCAAATATACCATTATGCTTGCGCATCCTAAATATAACATTATAGAATGCGGCGTAAACTCTGAAAAATATATCAAGTTATAATACACAAGGTTCTCCTGATTGGTCATTCCTTTAGAAATCTTTATAAACATTATAACGAAAATGAATGTAGCCTTACGTACAAACCTCAGACGATAATTACAATTACATGCTATGAATAACTAAATAAAAGTACTCATTAATCAAAGACATATGATAACGTTTTTAAGAGGGAAAAATGTTACGAGATAATAATAGTGTTCAAGACACATGCACAAAACCTCACAATCTTGAGAACGTTTTCTCACCTTAATATCCCGGAATTCACGACAAGATGACAATATCTCGACCAGCTCTTTCAAGCTCTCGTCTCCTCGCAGCTGTCGAGAAGATAATATATAGATAGAAATATATAAGAATATATATATATATATATATATATATATATATATATATATATATATATATATATATATATATGTATATATGTATATATGTATAAATACACACACATATCCAACATTAAACCAGTTCCTTTGACAAGAGGTGACTTCACAGAGAGGAAAAAACCATATACACAGAAGTAACTACCGCATATATACATACTTTTGTCTGCTGAATCACAGATGAAATTCGTGGGCAAGAAACCTCAACTTTAGTCTCATCATACAACTATACAGAGGGCTAATCGGTCGATTTCTAGCAATTACAATTAAGATGAAGAATTTCCTGTATTTTGTATGGAAATTGTCAATTGCTTGACTGCAGCGTCAAACTTGTCCAAATCTTCACTTTAAAGTAACAAGTATCAATTTCTGAGCTTCAGGGTCGAGCTAGACAAATTATAAGCTTTCTGGCTGAGCTACAAAACTTGTGAGCTACATCCAGTTAAGCTACAAAATTCTGAGGTTTACAGATTGACCTAAACAAATTCTGAGCTTTCGAGTTGAACTACAAACACTGCGAGCTACAAAGAATTCAGCTTCAAAAATCTGAGGTTTACTGAGGTGAGTCAAACTACAATCTTTCGAGCCCAGCTACAAAAATTGTGAGCTACACACAGTTAAGCTACAAAAATCTGTGGTTTACAAAGTTAAGCTAGACAAATTTTGATCTTTAGAGATAAGCTAGCCAATTTCTAAACTTTACGAGACTAACAATTCCATTTTTGAGCCTTTTAATCAAACCAATCATCTTCTGGGCTTTCCAAATGAGACATTTTCGTATTACTGCTTGAAATGTGTACATGAACGTTCATTCGTAAAAAGGTTTATTAACTTTCAAAGTAAGTTTCGACTAAATAGAACAAGCATAAAAAAATGGCGTAGAATAGAATACAGAATTTAGGCCAAAGGCCAACAGCTGCGTATGAGGTCATTTAGCGCTGAAAGGAAAATTGAGAATGAAAGTGGTTTGAAAGCTGTAACAAGAAGAAAACCTCGCAAAAGCACTACGAAACAATTGTTAGAGAAGGTGGAAAGTCAGATGGAAGAAAGAGAATATGAACGGAGGTACAGTAAAAGGAATGAAAGAGGTTGCAGCCAGGGGCCGGAGGTACGCTGCAAAGACCTGTAAGTAATGTCTAAAGTCCACCACGTGAGGTGCACTGACAGCGCTTCCCCCCATACGGGAAAAAATGACGTAAAAGTGAATAAAGGCAGCAAAAGACGAGACGTTCATTAGAATAAGCATTGGAAGAAATTAAACAAGCCAAAAAGTTCGGCGCAATCGAGTTTTCTGTACAGCCGCTATAGCGTAAAATCAAGGCCACCGAAAATAGATCTATCTTTCGGTGGTCTCGGTATAATACTGTGTGAGCCGCAGCCCAAGAAACTTTAACCACGGCGGGTGGTGGCCTATCCTACATCGTTGCAGAAGCATGATTATGGTTAACTTTAACCTTAAATAAAATAAAAAATACTGAGGCTAGAGGGCTGCAATTTGGTATGTTTGATGATTGGAGGGTGGATGATCAAAATATTAATTTGTGGCCCTCTAGCCTCAGCAGCTTTTAAGATCTGAGGGCGGACAGAAAAAAGTGCGGACGGACAGACAAAGCCGGCACAACAGTTTTCTTTTACAGAAAACTAAAATTGGACGGAAAACCTGGAAAAATGGTTCCTTACCTCCAAAAACGTCTTCATGGTGGTGAAGGTGACGCAATACCTGGCCATGAGCTTCCCAGGTGTTGTTGGTTTGACGTCCATTTCGTCGAGCACAATCAGACCAGCCCGAGCAAGGCCGTTCACCTCATGAGTGCATAATTCTGGAAAAAAAAAGTATCTCTCTCTATCTCTATATATATATATATATATATATATATATATATATATATATATATATATATATATATATATATATATATATATATATATATATATATATATATATATATATATATATATATATATATATATAATTATATATATATATAATATATATATATATATATATATATATATATATATATATATATATATATATATATTCTGAAAAATAAAAGATATATATGTAAAATTTATTTTAATAAATCGTCAGATATTGAGTGTAAAGGTATATTCTTAACGTAGGAGAAGTTGAAGATGCAGGAGCAAAAGTTTTATTGCCATGCTAAATTTAGCAGCATGAGACATTTTATTGAAAATTATGAAATAAAATTTTTTTGGCTAAAGGCCAAGTGCTGGGACCTAAGTGGTCATTCAGCGCTGAAAATAATGTTGAAACAATTGTTAGGAAAGGGTACAAAAGGAAGATGGGTGAAAGAGAATATGAACGCGGGTATAGTAAATGGAATGAAAGCGGTTGCAGCTGGGGCACCGAAGGGATGCTAAAAAGTACATTAAGTGATGCCTACAGTGCTCCGCGTGAGGTACACTGACGGCACTAACCGCCCACCCTATAACGGGGCATAAAAAAAAAAACATGAGACCGCCTAATTTGATTACTTTCCAACGCGGCTTGCTCTCTCAGCATCTAATTGCCCGACCCCTTCCACCCAGTAAAAAAAAAAAAAAAAAAAAAAAAAGTCCTTGCCATGCACAGACCTGACATGTCTATCCTGCATTTTAATCTTCAAAATTTACTTCATTTTCATAGCTATTGTTATCATTATTTGACATGTATTTGCAAGTGTCCAGAGACCAACATTATCGAAGATTTTACGTCCACTTTGGCATCTCTGTTAAATATGTAAAGCTACTTGACATAATCCACGTACAATGCAGGTGAAAAGTTCATGTTGATGGAATCTTTGCTCAGTGCATTTGCGATAAATAGTTGGGTATTACAGTGTACTGTTGTGTCACCTCTGCCGTTTGACCTCACGGATTTAAAATGAAGCAAGTGGTTATTATTATTATTATTATTATTATTATTATTATTATTATTATTATTATTATTATTATTATTCAGAAGATGAACCCTATTCATATGGAATGAGCCCACAGCGGCCACTGACTTAAAATTCAAGCTTCCAAAGAATAAGGTGTTCATTCGAAAGAAGTAACAGAAGGTAAAAGGAAATACAGTCAGAGCAGACCAGTTATTAAAAAAAACAGATAAATAAACAAATTAATAAATAAATAAAAATGTAAGCAAAATTTTAAAACGACAGAAAGCAGACAACTTAAGATTATGGAGATGATGCCGCTTACATCAGAAACACCGTACAAGATTTACCAAGCATGTTTAATCTAAAGAAAACAGCAATTATAGCAAGAGTGTAGTCAAGGGGATGAAATATCACTAAATGGAGAAAGGATTAATGGTGCAGTTTTCACATAGTTTAAATAATATGTAGAAATAAAAAAAGGACAAATTGTACAAACAACTGGTAGGTAAAAGACCTGGAAATCGAATATACTGAAATTACATGCAAAAGATTATGCATTAGTCAAGTGCAATCCTAATTGCTATACATTCTTTTATGATCGTAAGGGAAAGACCATCCAAAAGATTTAGTCATTGAAGAGTGAAGCTTTAGATAGAATATCCTTAGTCACATATGGCAGGATAGGGGGAGAAAGGATACTATAACGGAAATAAGGAGTTCCAAAAGTAGATGAGAGAATGATGAAAGGGAGGTGGAGGTTGGAGGTTTCTTGGAAATGCCCACATCGCCCAAGGAAGAACACCAGTGGTTATCTGGGCTCCTGTGGCACCAGAAATTTGGAAATCCAGACCTTCCTGGATTAGAACTATAAGATGGGAGGCTGGCGATTAGAGATCTGTTGAAGTGAAAGCACAGGAAAAAAAATTAGGTTTGGTATTTCAGAGGTCCTGTTGGCCGCGATGGATAGGATAGGAATATAAGATTCAGGCCAAAAGCCAAGCGCTGGGACCTGTGAGGTCATTCAGCGCTGAGAGGAAAATTGCGAGTAAAGGAGGTTTGAAAGGAATAACAGGAGGAAAACCTTACACTTGCACTACGAACAATTGTCAGGAAAGGGTGGAAAGTAAGATGGAAGAAGGAGAATATGACCGGAGGTACAATAAAAGGAATGAAAGAGGTTGCAGCTAGGGACTGAAGGGACGCTGCAAAGAACCGTAAGTAGTGCCTACAGTACACCGCCTGGGGTCCACTGATGGCACTGCCCCCTAAACGGGGTGTCTGAAGCGATGGTGATAGAGATTATCATCATCAGAATTTTACCAAAATGATTTGAACTCTTACAAGTGAATGAGCAAATGTGAAAACAGAAAGAAAGAGGCAAGATGCAACTGAGACTAAAGACCAATATGCTAAAGTAACAACTACTACACAGTTTGCTTCTGCTTCTCCACATGCACGTTTCTTTAAATGCAAAATTAAGAGATATTAGGCTGTTATCAGACATGAACAAACTGCTCAATTATTTTCTGTTCTTACTTTCTTGGATGGGAGACCTCATTCTACCGCAGATATTAGTATGGGGGCAGCTAAGGGTGCCTCAACCTTATTCCCAAAAATTCTTACGGTGCTGGCATTAAACCATAGGCGTCTGGTGTAACTGGAAACGGGTCAGCGAAGCCCCCAATGTCAAAAGTAAATACTCAAGTCAAAAACGCTTTATACGTGGCGTATTAATAATGCATTAGTGCCAATGGGAATCAGATACATCTCTAAAGTTTTTGTGAAAGCATACTAGAACCTTTCGCAAACCTTCAAGTGCTTAAGAATTTGGTTTAACCAACAGCTCAAGCATCTCAGTGCACCTATTTCTCCTTCTAGGAACTACTCTCTTCGCCAAATAACCAGCCCTAGCATCCATATCTTTACGATTATTTATTGCAAACTAACAAAATTTTACTGTTCGGCTACACTAAACATCTCCCGTGTGGTCTAGTGGCTAGGATACGCGGCTCTCACCCGCGAGGCCCGGGTTCGATTCCCGGCACGGGAATGATTTTTAGGCTGCCGCCGAGAAATGGAAATCATGCAGCCATATTTACTTGACCTTTAATTTGTAGATGTTCAACTTCCTTTCAATATTCTAATTTATTTTTTACTCTTAGACACTATATTTTTTACTCGTAGACACAAACAAGATATGAACATCTTAAACTGTAAGACTCCTCTTAGACACTGCAACTGTATGGCTCCTCTTGGACACTAACTGTATGGCTCCTCTTACACACTGCAACTGTATGGCTCCTCTTAGACACTGCAAATGTATGGCTCCTCTTAGACACTACAACTGTATGGCTCCTCTTAGACTGCAACTGTTATGGCTCCTCTTAGACACTACAACTGTATGGCTCCTCTTAGACACAAACAACATATCTGAACATTTAAAAAAAAAACTATTATAAAAGAGCATACATTTATTTTTTTTATTATAAAATACATGTGTAGTATAATAAAAAAAAATACACGGATCATATTTTTAAAAATACGGGTAAACTTAAAAAAAAAATGCTAGTGGGCTACAATTTATGCCGCATGTATCATCTGATATTATAGGCTAGCTGAAAACACCTTAGAAAACTTGTTATAAACAAAGTTTTCGCCTTTCTTTAACTGACATTGTAAGTGTCCTCTCGTTTTAATACATCCAATATGTTTGCCTTATTTTCCAAGATAAGGAAATTAAATTATTTCAAATTGGCAGTTGTAGCCAACAAGCCTCTCACCAACCATCTTGCCTAACAGCCTTTTTATTTCTTTGTGGAGAGGGTTTCAAGATCCCTAAATAAAAAAAAAAAAATTCATGTTCCAACAGAATTCCTCCTTGTATTTTGAATATATTCAATCCATGGCCTTAAATTTTCTGAAAAACAATACATTTTATTGTGCGCATGACTACAGTTACATGAATTTTTTGTTGGTCTTCTCAAGACAGGGTACTGATGATTGAAGACGAAGTTGAACAGACACTAGAAACCTTCGGGCTGTAAATATTATCACCATTAACCACAAGAATAACGCAGATTTTATTTCTCCCTAAGTTAAACACCTTATCAAACTTACTTGGAACTTGAGAAGTTCAAACTTCTTGGAGATGCTCTTTGTTGTGAGGGCACAAACATGACTCTCACTTCATGGTTTATTTCTTACCTGCCCCATTTAATAATAATTTAGCTGCTGTCAATATTACCTAATATTACCTAAGTGTGTTGAATGCCGTTTGTCTAATCCAGTATAACTTTGTTTTTCCTACCAATAAAAAATAAAGAATAATCACACCTCACAAATTCCACATTGAACGAATAATTCCTCTTGACGAACTTCAAAATAGAGTATCCTATTTTCTTAAAAACACACAAACAAAATACTATGAATACATGATAATCCATGAAGTAAGCATTCAATGTCACCAAATTATAAATGAAATAGGGTCCATAGAATAATTACATGAAAATTACATTAAAAGCTTAATTAATAAAATACTACGCTACGCCACTCTCCATGCCTTCGATAGCTCAGTTGGTAGAGCGGTGGACTGTAGTTGGAACTCGAGCAGACATCCATAGGTCACTGGTTCGAATCCGGTTCGAAGGATAATCTTTTTTACAGTTACGAGAGGCCATTTTTTTTTTTTTTATACTGTTAAAAGAATTTATTTTTTTTACCATTAGGGGACACTTATTCTTTAACCGTTAAGAGGAGGAATTCCTTTCTTTTACCGTTAAGAGGAAACATTCATTTCCCTTTACAGTTAAGACATTTAATCTTTTACTATTAAGACATTTATTTTTTACCGTTAAGAGGAGACATTGATTTTTTTACTGTTAAGAGGAGACATTGATTTTTTTACTGTTACGAGGAGACATTCATTTTTTTACGTTAAGAGGAGACATTTATTTTTTTGCGTTAAGAGGAGACATTTATTTTGTTTACCATTAAGAGGAGACATTTATTTTTTTACGTTGAAACATTTATTTTGTTTACCATTAAGAGGAAACATTGATTATTTTTACCGTTATGAGGAGACATTTATTTTTTTACCATTAAGAGGAGAGACTGATTTTTTTTCACCGTTAAGAGGAGACATTTTTTTTTTTACCATTAAAAGGAGACATTTATTTTGTTTACCATTAAGAGGAGACATTTATTTTTTTTACTGTTAAGAGAAGACACTGATTTTTTTTCCGTTAAGAGAAGACAGTGATTTTTTACGGTTAAGAGAAGACATTGATTTTTTTTTTACCTTTAAAAGGAGACATTTATTTGTTTGCCATTAAGAGGGGACTTTGATTTTTTTTAACCGTTAAGAGGAGACATTTATTTTGTTTATTGTTAAGAGGAGACATTAATTTTTTTACCATTAAAAGGAGACACTTATTTTGTTTATTGTTAAGAGGAGACATTAATTTTTTTTTTACCATTAAGAGGAGGCATTTATTTTATTTACCATTACGAGGAGACATTCATTTTTTTTTTACTGTTAAGAGGGACATTTATTTTTTTTTTACCCTTAAGAGGAGACATTTATTTTGTTCATTGTTAAGAGGAGACATTCATTTTGTTTACCATTAAGAACAGACATTCATTTTTTTTTACTGTCAAGAGGAGAAATTTATTTTTTTTGCCATTAAGAGGAGACATTTATCTTTTTTTTTTTTAATCGTTAAGAGGAGACATTTTCTATGCGAAGTAATTTGGGTCTACTTCACAAAAAGTGGCTGAAATTTAAGCAACCTGATTTACATAATCATATAAGTATTTAATTTCTGTAATAACAGATATAAGATTTTTATTTAAGTTATAATAGACGTTTCCCGTAACACTAGATACAAGGATTTTATTTTCATCATAATGGACATAAGGAATTTGGTTTCCAGAATCATATAAGCATTTCATTTCCGTAATAACAGACTTAGAATTTTATTAATTTCAGTAAAAACAGCTATAAAAATTTGATTTCGTAATCATATTGAATTTGGGTAAACTGATTTTTATAATCATTTAAGAGTTGCCGTAATAATGGACATAAGAATTTTATTAATTTCAGTAATAAGGTAGAAGCAGTTTGATTTTCATAAACACAGCAGAATGAAATGCATTTGAGGTGCTAAAAGACATATAAAAAGTATATTCTCTTCGCATCCACTAAGCCACTGGCATAAAAATGATTAATTTTATAATTAATAATTATCCTAGGCAATCTACCTCTCATTTCAAATGAAAGAACCAGTAAACAGTTCACTCTGCATTTGTCCCTAAATGCAAATGACAATAAAAACTAACTGGTTACTCCAGGAAGTCAGTTCATAAATAGAAACGACAGAAAAAGCAATCAAATCTTATGAAATAGAAATTGTTCACAGCAATTCATTTCTTAGGTAAATCACAAGTACTATAAAAAAATTGCAGAAAGCACTCCGTTTCTATTTAGAAATGAAAATACAATTTCCTCCAGGGAATCCACACTTGAATGCAACCAAAAACACACTAGCAATGTAATGTAAAGTGTCACCCATCTTTCAAAATTAAAAGATGTACAACCTATTTACTATAGCTGATCCACATTTATGAATTAAAGACAACAAAGCCCAACAATTCATACCCTTATTTACAAAATCAAAAACAGCAAAATTTCACAGAGGCAACCTATTCCTCTATGCAGATGAAAAATCAATGCTTTTACTTCACTTCAAGGGTCTTTTTCATCCTAAGCGACAAAAATACAAGAAAATCTCTATCATAAAGAACCGCATCCTATTGCATAGTCTTCACTAAAACAATTGTTAAAGGAGCTGATAATTAAAGTTAGTTATAAATGATTTGATAATTATTTCAAGTATATATTGTGTCTTTTCAGTTGGTTATCATTTATAAGTAACTAATTATATTTGAATTGTGTTTCTGAGTCAGCTGCTGTTTTTTATACACACCTGAAATTTTCTTGACCACTGAAATCACTATATATTCCATTTTGTAAAATCGTAGTTTTTCTGATACGAGAGCATAATATTAACAGCACATCATCCTTCGTTGAAGAATGAAGTCTTGTTACTATCATACTATTTTTCACCCCAAACCTAAGCAGCCGTCCCTTACATCCACAATGTCTTTTGATCTTTATACCTGTGAGGAATTACCAACAACGCTGGGGACACGCACATAACATCTGAGGTTACCATTTATGCACAGTTGATCAGATAACCTTTTGGCCTACAAAATTTGGTTACTTTCTCTGTATGCAGTATACTACAAATCCGTAAGAAACAGATTAGCAACGGAAGCTATATGACCACTACAAGACACGTCTTAAGTAACCTAAACAACCAAAATGTTAATAGGTAAGTTTGGTGAAACTTATTTCCGTCAAAAACCACCAAAGAACTGTACAGAATAGTCAACAAAAAATGAAGCTGAAAACCTTGATCTGGGATCACAGTTCTGATGTGTTTTCAAGATCAGAGATGACTGCTGAAGAAAGAATAACTAAGATGTGTAGGAAGGCATAGCGGTAGATGTTTGAATTAAGAGGAAATGCATGAATTAAAGTTAGAATGTATACGGTCACTGATAAAGAAGAGGAGAGGAACAGCCAAGCTATGGTCACTGATAAAGAAGAGGAGAGGAACAGCCAAGTTATGGTAACTGAACCTTGAGAAACACTACCAGAAATAGGAAAATGAGCAGTTGTTGCGCAGTCTACAGCAACAAATGCAAAACTCTTATATAAAAAGCTAGACATTTTAAGACAAGCAAGAGCATGGCAAACAGAGCATTACATTTAAATACCTCAAAGGCATCAAGCGTGATGGTAATGATTCTTAAAAACAAATGTGGAGCATCAATAAAGATAAGACAGAAATTCTCCAGTACACCTTGGATTATAGAAATCAAACTGATAATCTAGAAAAATGAGTGAGATTGACTTGAATCTATTTTCATATATTTTACCAACTATGTAAGTAGGTAACACGGGAAAGAAGTTAAAGGATTAGATTTTGTACCTTTCTTTGGGGCAGGCTACCTACTGTAGTACACTTTCCCAAATGGAAAGATGATTCACAATCATGCATGAGAGAACCAAGTTACTTAAGTTAGTTAACCTTGAAATCTCACAGGGCCCAGTGTTCTGGTCCAGATACCTACCACTTCTTAGAGCGAGAGAAAACACACACTTTACGAAGAGAGAACATTTCCGGAGTCACATAAGCAGAGGGTCAAAATGTGACTCAGTAATACTAGAATAGATGAGAGAAGACTTAACCAAGAAAAGAGCGCCACCAAGTGGACTTTTCACTAAGACAAAAGATAAATACCCATTGGAACGTAGAATTATCCACATTACCAATTTTAGCATCCTCCTCCCTTCCTACACCCTCAAAATAATTACTAGTAGTATCCCGATAGACGCTTATCCAGGTACCTGAATTTACCAAAACATTTCTGCCCCGAGTGAGGATCGAACTCACGACCTTCAGATTATGAGACTGACGCGCTGCCTACTGCGCTACCGAGGCTCTTGAAACACATTGGGTTCTTATCAAAAAAGAAAATCCCTGGAGGCAAATCTCTCTAGTCCAGAGGCTCGACAGTATATGGAAGTCAAACTTACATTTTAACTATGATAACGTATCTGGAATTCATCCTACCTTATTGTTTAGAAGTTGACTTTAATGTGCTTGTATCTGGCTTACAATACATTCTGATATATTAGTATACATCAAGCACAAAATTTATAAAGCTTATAAAGATGGTCAAAAAAAGAATCTGAAACATCTACCAGAACGAAGAAAATACACCAACCTGATAGGATATAGAATTATAGATACAGTCACGATGCCATTAATACTCCAAACAGATAGGAAAAATTGCCAAATCTAAGAGAATAAACGACAAATAAAAATCTTCAGATAGGGAACGGTCAAATATCCACACATGCACATCCCAGCTACGAGCTAAGTAAACCTGAATCCGGGAACACACGTGACAATAAATTAATTTCTGTCTTAATCTCCTATGAAAGAGGTGACTTTCAATGCACTGAAACGTTACTGTGCATAAATAAAGTTTCATTTACTCTAAAGTATACAACCAATCAGTAACGGCCAATTTACTGGCATAAAAAATTCGATATGTAAAACCAAGTAAGGAGAATTACAAGATGGGCATTTTAAAGACAACCTATTCAGTTTATAATACTCATTAGCTAGGCGATGAAATCTAGGCTTGAACTTGTTGAAACAGCAACATATCTATCTGTATGTTGATTGCCATCACACTTTCTCTTAAGCTGGTTTGCCTACTTGCTTCGTGTACCTGGCTTTTAAATCTCAACCCACTCGTTGAAGGTGAAGCTCTGTTTCGCTGGTGTAGCAGTCACCAAACAGAAAAGTTCACAAGACTTAGCTTCTCGAGATAATTTGTAGGACGATCTTGGGCAGATTTCTCAAAGGGGCTGCGCCCATCTGCATGTTCCATCCAGGCTCCTCCATCCTATACAGATCAGTACCATGCCTCAAGTCAAAAGTGTTTTAGGATGAAAATCCTGAACTATCTCATAAGTGTTCTTGTCGTCCATACTTAATGTTTGAAACGTTAAGACGAATCTTGTGCAGTACGTAATTCTTACCTCGACGAGCAACCAGTGCAATTCCATGAGTAGTTGCTTGCCGCTCTATTCATAATATTTTGCATTTTTCAATTGTTAATGGTGAGGTGTTATAGTAGATTGAATTATGGTAATCTAACCAACCAAAGACGTAATTATGACTATGCACTTTAATGACATGCTCTTCACAGAATTTCTTTATAAATGCAATGTTTCTCTAGTGATATCCCGATACCTCATTGATTCGATCACTTAAAGTCTACGTCCTTTTATGAATTCGACATATTAACTATAGTCACACGGACGCTCAGACTTGAAACAACCCCCAGCCTTCTCAGACCACCGTTTTTTTGGGGGGACGCCTTCACAATTCAACAGCAAATTTTTCATTCATATCTATTTCTAAGGCTCATAAAGACCCCAACAACTCCTCCTTACCAAAGCTCTCCAATGATATACATTTATTTCAATCCACTTCACATAAATCTATCAGACAATTCATTCCACTGTCGGCACCTCTCAGAATACTACACCTGGATAAAATCCCACAAAACAATTCATTCAACTGTGTCAAAGTTTCTCCAATTTTCATACATTCAACTTCGTCAAAGTGTCTCCAAATTTTCATTCATTCAACGTTGTCAAAGTTTCTCCAAACTTTCATTCATTCAACTTTGTCAAAGTTTCTCCAAATTTTCATTCATTCAACTTTGTCCAAGCTTCTCCAAATTTTTATTCATTCAACTTTGTCAAAGTTTCTCCAAATTTTCATTCATTCCACTTTGTCGAAACCTCTCAGAATAATTCATTCCAAATGTCAAAATCTCATCGGACTATTTTTTTTTTAACTTTGTTAAAATCTCTACGAAAAAATATTTCTACTCTCTCAAATTAGTAGAACAAATGATTCCACTTTGTCAAAACCTCATATTAATATTTATGGCAGTCAGTGGTCAATTTTGTGATAAGCAACTTTTAAGTAATTTAAACAGTACCATTATAAAAATAGCAAGTTTCAATGTCAGTCAAAGTCCTCAGGTATAAGTAAGAAACCAAAAGTGTACTTTCAAAGCCTTAGCTTTCTACCTTAAGAAGCTCCTCGTGACTCTAAAAGACAGAACAATACAATGACGACAACGCGAATGTACATATATTTTTTTTACTTTCTACTTTTCTATTTTTTAAACTTTCTATCTTTCTGTTTGTCTTATTATTCAATAAGATAAAGTGTTGAATCAGTAGCGTACTAAAGACATATTAGAAATATGTATAAATGTTTTCTGATTCACGTAATGGAATATAAAATTTAGGCCAAAGGCCAAGCGCTGGAACCTATGAGGTCATTCAACGCTGAAACGGAAACTGGGAGTAGAAAGGTTTGAAAGGTGTGACAGGATGAAAACCTAACAGTTGCACTATGAAACAAATGTTAAGAGAGGTTGGATAACAAGATGGAAGACAGAGAATATGAACGGAGGTACAGTAAAAGGAATAGAAAGCGTTGCAGCTAGGAACCTGAAGGAACGCTGCAATGAACCTTCAGCAATGCCTACAGTGCACCGCGTGAGGTGCATAGACGGCGCTACCCCACTACGGGGTTCTGAATCACGCAGGGCGTTTAGAGTTTTATTCATGACTGACCTCTTAAATAAACGCATTCTTACTATTTCTATGGAAATAACTTATGTTTTTCACTTCATGTAAACATTCATACCAAACCACTGTGCGACGAAGGCAGCATGGTGGGCGTTTCTCAACTTAATGAAAAGCTCAAGATGAACAAGTACATGCCCAGAATGGCTTCCTAAAATGAGGTGACATGCTTGGATTAACTCTGTGATACACAAATAAACAATATAGATACTAAGGACACAACGATACATTATGAAGAATATAATAATAATAATAAATAATAATAATAATAATAATAATAATAATAATAATAATAATAATAATACTGTAGCATTTGCACTGGCACACAAAAAATAATCGCAATGGCATTGAATGCCAATAGGAAACAAAACAGAAGTCGACTGAAATGAAACAGAAATACAACAGAATGTATATTATTGGTCAAAAAAAAAAAAAAACTATATTTACGTAGTAAAATAAACAATACAGAAGTGCACATAGTAAAGACATTAAGGAACTTAAATTTTATAAAAACAGGTCAACTTCTGAATAATACTGACAATTCAAGCATTAAATGCAACTGAAACAAACCTTACCTCGTAAGAAATATAGCCTTCATACCGAAATACTTAATTGTGGATACGTTTACATTGCTTGTACATAACCATGTACAATAACCTCAAGATTAGACCACTGTAACGGCCTCTATAACTGTTTACCAAATAACCTACTGATGACGTTACAAGATTAACAAGGCAGCCAATTAATAATGAATAATTCCCATATGATATGGTCATCCCCATACACAGATGTTTACTAGCTGCAAAGTCAGAATTTAACTTTAAAAAGCGTTCTGACGTGCCAAATGACCAACAATGATAAAGATCGAAATATGAAAACAGACCTTTCATAAAAATACATCACTGAAAGCATATTCATACTTATAAGCATGCACAAATACAGATTACTGGACACAAGATACAAGAAAGATATTGGGAAAAAGGACCACTGGCTACACGGTGTACACTATTCAATAATTTGCCCCAAGAACTAACAAGATGTGGGAAACTTAAGAGTCATTTAAGAGGTACCTCCAGACATATTTATTCAAAAACGCAAGAAACAAGTCTAGAAAACTCGAAACTCCCAACTGACAAGTAAATGATGCCCATCGGCCTGACCAATTGAGGGCCGAAAGAAAGTTCTCTAACAACAAACGGGAATGATGACGATCTTGATACCTGAGCCCTTCACCTGTCTCTGGCAAATATGGCGCAAACCACCCAACTAATTTTTTGTGCCATTTTAAAAAGGCCAAACAAGAAATCTCATCGAAAATGGAATCCCAATGCACTAACTCGGCAAATTGTTGAGCAACAACAACAACAACAACAACAACAACAACAACAATAATAATAATAATATTAATAATAATAATAATAATAATAATAATAATAATAATAATAAAAAATGTTTTAATAATAATAATAATAATATACTTAGGTATAGGCCCTCTTTCATTCATGTTTTGTTGAATATGATGGCAGCCTTGGTTGCATTAATCTTGTAGATTATTCGTTCAACTCTTCTAATTAGTCTTTTTCTTCTTAAGTAACAGAATTAAGTAAAATGCCAAAGTTCAAAAACCTGCAATGAACTTTGGCATTTTACTTAATTCTGTTACTGAAGAAGGAAAAAGACTAATTTGAATCTACAAAATTAATGCAACCAAGACTGCCATCATATTCAACAAAATAATAATAATAATAATAATAATAATAATAATAATAATAATAATAATAATAATAATAATAATAATTAGTAATTATTATTATTATTATTCAGAAAAATAATTAGTAATTATTATCATTATTATTCAGAACCTGAACCTTATTCAAATCGAGCATGCCCACAGGGACCACTGGCTTGAAGTTCAAGCTTCCAAAGAATATGGTGTTCACTTGAAAGAAGTAACAGAAGGTAACGGGCAACACAGAAAGAATACTGTAGATGTGTTATTAGAAAAGGAAAAAATTAAATAACAAATTAGTAAATAAATAGATAAAAATGTAGGTAAATTACAAAATACAAGCAGAACTGTTTAGCGTAGTAACGCATCGCAACTTCGCATGAAATTTCGAGGTTGCAGTTACACAGCATCCTCAAGGAGACCTCTGGGATTGAGAAGTTCGACAGCGAGGCATATTTACTGCATATTGGTGCTGCTGTTCAGCAAATCTGGTCACTCTCGGCATAAAAATAATTCTATGGCAAACTGTTCTGCAATGCCGAAATAATTCCCCTGCCAATTTACAATCCATAAACAACCAATTCTATCGCAAATTTATATACAAAAAATATCTAATTCCACTGAAAATTTATATGCAAAACACAAATAATTCCATGTCAATTAACATGCAACGCACAACTGATTCCATCCAAAAATAGCATCCCAGTACTCGGCTAATTTCAGCATAAACAGTGTTTTCATGCACAGCCCTTACAAATTGGTATTATGCACACAACCAATTTCATAGCAAAATGATATGCCATACACTCATGGCAAATGCCGTGAACAACAATTCCATGGCAGATTTATGTGCTATTCACAACTAATTCAATGATAAATTTGTATGCCATGCACAACCAATTACATACCAAAATGGAATTTCCACAAACACTCACAAACAATTCCATGTAAAAATAGTATTCCTATGCACAGCCCTGCCACACTTGTATGCCATACACTACTAATTCCATGGCAAATTCCTATCATACACACCTAATTCGATCACAAAATGGTGTGACATATACAATTCATTTAATGGCAGATCTGTATGCCCTACACAACTTAGCTCATTAACAAATTTATATGACATGCACAATTAATCCATTGCAAATTAGTATGACATGCAAAACTAATTCGCAGCAAATTAGTATGCCATGCACAACTAATTCACAGCAAATCAATTAGCCAGGTACAACTAATTCAGCCCAAATGGCAAACCCACACATAACTCAATCCATATAAAAATGGTATTCAAATACAGAGCCATGCAAAATTGGTATGCCATGTCCAACTCACTCCATGGCAAATTTATATAATGTACATGTAATTCCATGGTAAATTTGTGTGCCATGCACAATTAATTCATGGAAAAATTAATTTGCCATTCACAACTAATTTAAAGCATAGTTGTATACCATGCACAACTAATTCCAGGGTAGGTTATTTTTCCGGTCAAAATGTGTTTCTATGAATAAATAATTCCATGCAAATCCGGTAATCGCCACGCAATTAACTCCAGACAACATGTCACACCCACACACGACCAATTCCATGCCAAAAGAGTCTTCCCATGCCGGGAATCGAACCCGGGCCTCCTGGGTGAAAGCCAGGTATCCTAGCCACTAGACCACATGGGATCTGACTCTACTGATTTTCCTTCTTCATAAAAACAACAGGTACACTATTGCATTATTTACTTGTATGGTTTTGTCATTACAATTACTTGCCGATTTTTCATTATTTTTTTATTTTTTCTTTGAAAATAAATATCCCTTAGTTCCTTTTTAAATTAAGATTTCTCGGTCTTCTTTGTACATTAATACTGTTAACTTCCTTGACTGAATTCGCTATTTTTATTCAGCATTCTATAATTAAATATATCACTTGCATTCCGACCCTCGTTTTTTATTGTTTTATAAAATTACATTAATAATTTCAGCTGACGACGACCACTCATGTTATATTCTCTATTTCTTTTGGACTTCGCCACAAAATAAATCTAGACTGCCTCTAGACCTAGACAGTAAAATTACAGACTTCTTGCAGCTTTATCGAAGTCAATATCACCGCGGTTATGACACCAGATAACTTGATCATTCAATATTGTAGCATGAACATTTAATGTGATAGTTACACTACTTATGTCCTAAACAAACATGATTAAAAATATTTAGTCTTCCCCTGAAACCCCTTTCCTCATTAGCATTCCTAATTTTTTCCTTAGCACTGTAAAGTCTGCATCGAAATAAATCATCATTCACACAAACTACTACTTTCTCTGGCGAAATAAAAATGACCCTAAAGTGGGTTAAAATCTAAGAAAGAAAGAATATCAATTCCAACTCGACAACAGCTTCCTAAGCAATCTTAACCAATCGCGTCATTGGCACTGCTTCTACTGAGTTCGATATTCTTTAGACCTTGGATTCTGCCGTTCCTAAATGGGTCGCAGACGATCGATTGTTTCTGTGGGGGATGAATCAGAAAAATGTAAATCTGCATTTTCAGAGCTTAAAACTTCTTCGAGGCATGTCTATTTAGTATTGATTTAGTGGTATTTTCATATGACTCACAATACTCGTCTATGCAATTTCACTTTCTGGAGAGGTGCCATCATATTTCCAGTAAAATGTCGAGGAAATGACATTTAATATTAATATGTTCCTTCTCATTTCTTCTAAAAAAATACTACACCAATACATTAAATATACAAACAGACAAACCCTAAAACTGTTGAAATTCTTGGTCAAGACCATTACTCCATTCAGAAGCTCAAAAGAGAAAGTGAGAGCCTGAGGTGATGCAACATTCAGAACTGGTTCTACTCGTCCGCGCTGGTGGCCTACGCCAGTAAAGTGGCGGTCACGGGTGCAAATTCTACACTATAATCTTTTAATCAAATTTTTTGCATTGTTTCCACATCGGGGAATAAATCAGGGATTAGAATAGGGAAATCAAAGTATTATGTTGAGGATTTTCTCTTATTCAAATACAGCCTCGGTAGCGCAGTAGGCAGCGCGTCAGTCTCATAATCTGAAGGTCGTGAGTTCGATCCTCACTCGGGGCAAATCTTTTCAGACAGGGCAACCATGCCGAGACCAAAGCTTTATGCAACACCTGGTGAAGACGGATGAGCAAGAAAGGTGTTTGTAAGGGCCTTGCTTTGTATTTCATTCATGTTTTGAAGGAAGGGTAAATTCGGTATTGCCTTGCGGTCGGTTGATTTTTTCAACTAGCCATATCATGGTAGAGGATTGTTTATTTCAAAGCCAGTTGAAACCATGGCAGACGACCACGTTTTTCAGAGCCAACCGAAACGAGTCATGTCATGGTAGATGATCATGTTGTTGTAAAGCCAGTTGAAACCATTCATGTCAAGGTAGATGATTAGGTTATTTTAAGGTCAAGTATGTCAAGGTAGTTGATCAAAGGGAGGAGAAAAAGTTGTTTTAAAGTTAGTACGACATGTAGTTGATCAAGAAAGGAGATAAAATTGCTTTAAAGTCAGTCAAGTCATGGTAGTTGATCAAGGAAGGATATCAAGCTGTTTTACAGCCAATCTTCTTGTCAAGTTAGTAGTCGATCAAGAGTAAAAGGGCGTTGCATTCAGATGTCTTGAAGCCAGCAATGCCAATGTTTTGATCAATATAAACCAGTTAAATGGCATTACTATCAGTTAACCCCTTGAAGATTGCCATGCCAAGGTATTGATCGAGAAAAGAGTAAAATGGTTTTGTATTTAGTTGTCTTGAAGCCAGCCATCTCATGATAACTGGTCAATAAAAGATTAAAATGCCTCAAATAATTATCTACTCTCCAACCTTACTCATATATAATTATTTGTTAGGCTTGAAGAAAATTAGTAGCTGCTTGACATCCCTAAAAATGTACTTATTTGACCATTTTATTCCTTTAGCAGATGATGGTGCTAGATGTGGCCCTATTCCCATCTCCTGGAATACCCTTTCCCATCTTCATTTCAAATGACCTTCAAAGGATTTACATTCTTCACCATGATGCATTAAATATCCAAAGTATACAGTACAAGAGATGATTCAAAGACCAGGTCTACCTTAAGATGGAAATGCTCTTGCATTCTTTAGGTGCATTTTTGCTTAGCTGACCTGAAAAATCCAGCAGATTTCCTATTATTGCACGAACTATTGTTAAAATATACAGGAGGCATTACACACGTCATTCTTTTTGACAAAGCTGAATCAAAGGATCTCATCTGGTCAAAGACCCATTTTCAGAAAAAATTCCAGTTTGAATTCTGACCAAGACCATTATTATTATTATTATTATTATTATTATTATTATTATTCAGAAGGGGCCACTGACTTGACATTCAAGCTTCCAAAGAATATGGTGTTCATTAGGAAGAAGTAAGAAAAGGGTGGCGGGAAATACATAAAGAAGAGATCTCACTATATATATATATATATATATATATATATATATATATATATATATATATATATATATATATATATATATATATATATAGTTGACTGCTGGTATTCGGGGAGGATGTGTACTACAACCCCTGCAAATAGCTAAAATCCACGAATACTTGACACCCCTCTAAAAACGCTACTAACTGCCTATTTTGATGTTCCAAATACCAAAAAACCCCTCTTAAAACGCTTACACCCGAGTATTTTAATAGTTTTTTCACCAAAAAATGCATTTAGTCACGAGAATGATATGAAAATGCAGTAATTAGTGAATGTTTTTCTGTGAAAATACTCCAAATAGGTGAATTTTCCATGAATAATGAATATATACGTTCCACAGAAACATTCATGAATAGGTGAAGCCATGAATTCAGAACTGCAAAACAGGGGTCCACTGTATATATATATATATATATATATATATATATATATATATATATATATATATATATATATATATATATATATGTATATATGTGTATATATTTATATGAATCATATATCTTTCCCATTTGCAGAGGGTGCTGCCAGAAGGGTACAGTTTCCCGGTTTCTTCTAAGTCTTTTGGGATGAGGGTGCTAGACCACATCCTTTCCAGTAATTCTAGCAGACACTGGTACCCATGCACAGCCGAGTTGGCTTGTGATAATCCATGGATGTAACATACAAAAGCTGAGCACTACTCTACTCAGCCAGTGTGCCCACTTGTGCAATTACACCTTTCAAAGGTGAGTGATGGGGTCACACAATGTATGTGAAAAGAAAAAATTAATATATATATATATATATATATATATATATATATATATATATATATATATATATATATATATATATATATATATATATATAATCAATATATGACCACAGGGACACTGAAACACCGAAGTCCAAGGTCTTCCACCTTTACTCAAAAGGCATTTTCGAATAAACTAGATATTATGTAAAAAGGATTATGATGAGGACAGTTTTATAGGCAACAACCAGGATAAAAGGAGTATATATATTGCAACTGTAATGAGGTAGGACCTTAGATTAGGTTTAACTCAGGTATCGGATTAACCAAGGAGGGGCTAATGAACTTTACAAGGATTACAGAGTTTCTTTAATAGTATCTCCTTTAAACCCCCTCTGAGCATCTTATGCAGAATGGAGAATGCACACCTGAACTTTGATTATTTACACTGTTAGCTGTATCAATGCATATCTCAAGATATATCTAGCAAAATTATATATATTTTTGTTATTATCCTATGTGAGATCAAGCAATTCTATGTGGCTTAATAATTAAGGCTCAAAAAGAGACTCATTCTTTTGGCCACTTCTAACTGAAATTTAATGTTGATTTATTTCAACGTTTAATACCTAACGTGTCTGACCCAAATATATTGTGCGTTTTTGCTTTAAAATACCTTTAAGTAAAGGCAAAAGATCTTGCACTCCGTTGTTTCAAATTCCTCGTAGCCATATACTGTGTATATATACACACATTAGTCCACCATTCATTTGTTGCGCTGTTGTCTTTTTGACAGGTGAAAGAGAAGCAATCGGTGTATTTACCTATCTTTACATTTTTTCATTTACTGGCTATGTCAATATCACGCTCCTGAATGTTTACATACTCTATAAATACAACTACTGAACGATTCACTTTCATTACTTGTTTATTTTTACAATTCTAACATGGCCGAATCCATGGTGCAGCCAGCATCAAGTGAGGTCGATCTCATATACAGTATTAAAGGTCTTTCACGATCCAAATAGCACTAAAGCAGTGGTGTCTAAGCCACAACATTTTAAATGTATATAACAAAAATCTCCTCTTTCTGTATTTCCCATTACCTTCTGCAACCGCTTTCGAATGAACACCATATTCTTTGGAAGCTTGAATTTCAAGTCAATGGCCCAAGCGGGCTTGTTCCATATGAATAGGGTTCATCTTCTGAATAATAATAATTGTGTACGTTAAAGAAAATGAGATCCGCCTATTTTATTGTTGTTATTGACTGAATTACACCGCCCATTTTATTGTTATTACTGACTGAATTACACATATCACACATTACGCATGCATGAATTTATATCTGTTACTGAAGAATTCGCTCTGAGAGGTCAAGAGACCATGAAAGCTGAAAACGAGCATTAACAGACTGCTCCTCTGTACAATTTGCATGTGGTGTTACTATTTGGCTGTGACATCATCAACCAAATTCATAATGGTACCACCAATGAACTCATTACACTTAACAAATGCACAATGAAATTACTGCTTTGTTTCCAAATTCATGAACAATAACTTTTAATACTAAATATTTTTATGCCATTATGAACCTTGGAAATTTCTTCTGCTTACGGACTTACTGCAACACTTACATCTTTCCTTAAAAACCCGATGATGAATATGGAATAGAAAACATCTCTTTTTTGAGCTATTCTGCTATCAAGAGTGTGTGTGTGTGTGTGTGTGTGTGTGTGTGTGTGTGTGTGTGTGTGTGTGTGTGTGTGTGTGTGTGTGTGTGTGTGTGTTTTAGAAAGGGAAAATGCCCTAGTCATTTTCCAACTAATATTACTTCATTTTAATGTCGTTCATTTTCCAACAGTTAACATACTTGCTCCTTTTTAAGCGATCTCATTAATTTCACTTATTCTTATAGAGGGGCATTTTTAAAACTTGTCTAGACTTTAGCTATCAAAATTAATTCGTAAATGTAAATTCCACAATACTTTTCAGTCCTTCGCTGCCTTTATTTCGGTAATCTTATGATATCAACCCTTTTCAATATGTGGAGAAAATTAAATACTTTGGTGTTAATTATTATTAGGAATAGAGCAGTCATCTTTGTAAGTAAGCACTGAGTTGATGAAAGATATCGACCCCTTTCTAAAAATAGCAAAAGCAATTTTCTTTTACCAGTTTTTGACCAAGTTAAAACATTAAGCATTCAGTCTCCTTGTCCCTACAATAAATAATTTTACCACACCCTCAACGATTTCATTTACTCATTCTTCATAAACACCATCCACTCAGGTATTTAACTCTTGCCTATTTTTACAGATCTTATTATCGTGTTCT